>NC_064930.1:57015055-57315055 GCF_023897955.1 Schistocerca gregaria | reverse complement strand
GGGATTTAAGACAGCTGCCCGACCTCAAGAGCTCAGTTCGTCAGCGCACCTGACGATGGCGACACATCTGATCGCCAAAATATTGTGCCCGTTGGACACTATGGACCGGCAGTACACCTGTGGACTGTTCGAGCAAGGTCAAGAAATACTTCTATCGTGATGGCTTAATATGTTTGAGGCAGTACACGAGGACAGTACACCCACAGAAGTGGTGTGTGAATGAGTGGATGCTACTCCATAACAAGGCACGATTGCATACGGCCCACATTATTCAGGAACTTCTTTACTAAAAACAAAATGGCATTTGTTCCCCCCACTTGTCGTGCTCCTCAGACCTGGCCCTGTGTGACGTCTTCCTCTTTCCCAAGATCCTCAGTTCAAAAAACAATGAGAAAATTTTGACAGAACTTTCCCAGAACACAAGAAATTTCTGATCTTCTATAAAATTGCTAAGTGGGTCTAAGGCTTCCATCCAGTCACTTGTTGACCAGTCTGGTGTGGCAGCAGAAGATAGCAAAAGGAAAGCCAAAGTTTTAAATTTCACATTTAAGAAACATTTCGTGCAGGAGAATCGTACAAACATACTGTCATTTGAGCATCGCAAAGACTCTCATATAGAGGATACAGGAATTGACATCACATCTGTGACATAGAGAAGCAACTGAAAGAATTGAAAACGATCAAGTCATCAGGCCCAGATGGAATCTCAATTTGGTTTTACAAAGAGTACTCTACGGCTCTAGCCACTGACTTGCAGTTATCACAAATTCTCACAGGATGCAAAGTCCTAAGTGACTGAAAAAAAGTGTGGGTGGCTCCTGTATACAAGAAGGGTAAAAGAACAGACTTGCAAAATTACAAACCAATAGTCTTAACATCAATTTTCTGCAGAGTTCTCGAACATATTCTCAGTTCAAATGTAATAAATTTCTTTGAGAAGTAAAAGCTTCCATCCACAAATCAGTACGGTCTGAGAAAGCCCTTCTCAACCGTGGATGGAGGCCAGCAGGCAGAGTCCATATTCACAGATTTCCGAAAAGTATTTTTCATGGCGCCCCACAACAGACTGTTAACAAAGGTACCAACAAACCGAATAGATTGACAGATATGTGAGTAGCTCAAACACTTGTTAAGTAATAGAACACAATACGTTGTCCTCGACAGCGAGTGTTCCTCAGTGAGGTGTACCTCAAGGAAGTGTGATAGGAGCACTATTATATCTATATACACAAATGATTTGGTGGTGACAAGCGACCTGTTACTGGCTGTTGATGATGCAGTGGTGTACGGGAAGATGTCGTAATTGAATGACTGCGGGAGGATACAAGTTAACTTAGTCAAAATTTCTAGTTGGTGTGATGAATGGCAGTTGGCTCTAAATGTAGAAAAATGTACATTAATGCAGATGTGTAGAGAGAGGGAACCAATGTGTAGATACAGCATTAATAGTGTGCTGCTCGATACAGGTAAGTCGATTAAATATCTAGGCGTAACATTGCGAAGCGATATGAAATGGAATGAGCACATAAGGACTGTAGTAGAGAAGGCGAATAGCTGATTTTGGTTCATTGGGATAATTTTAAGGAAGTGTGGTTCATATGTAAAGGAGATTGCATTTAGGATACTAGTGCAACCCATTCTTGAGTAATGGTGAAGTGTTTGGGATTTTTCACCAGGTCAGATTGGAGGAAGACATCAATGAAATTCAGAGGTGAGCTGCTAGATCGGCTACCGTTGGGTCTGAACAACATCCAATTACTATAGAGATGCTTCGGGAACTCAAATGGAAAGGCCATTGTCTTTTCGAGTAACACTATCGAGGAAATTTAAAGAACCGGCATTTGCAGCTGACTACAGAATGAGTCTACTGCTGCCAACTTACATTTCGCGTAAAGGTGGTGATGGTAATAATATCAGAGAAATTAGGGCTCATATAGAGGCGTATAGATAAATGTTTTTCCCAGCTCTATTTGCAATTGGAATAGGATTAGATTAGACTAGATTAGATTAGATTAATACTTGTTCCATAGATCATGAATACGACACTTCGTAATGAAGTGGAACGTGTCAGGTTAATAAAAGATGTCCGTACAAGATATTACATTACACAAAATACTGCATGACACTAATGCTTAAGTTAGTTTTTTTCCCTCCCTTAATTTATATCTAAAAATTCAGCCAATGAGTAGAAGGAGTTGTCATCTAGAAATTCTTTTAATTTATTTTTAAATGTTGGTTGACTATCTGTCAGGCTTTTGATGCTGGTTGGTAGGTGACCAAAGACTTTTGTGGCAGCATAATTTACCACCTTCTGTGCCACAGTCAGATTTAACCCTGCATAGTGAAGGTCATCCTTTCTCCTGGTGTTATAGCTATGCACTCTGCTGCTACTTTTGGACTGGGTTGGATTATTAACAACAAATTTCATAAGTGAATATATATATACTGTGAGGATCCCTATATCCTTAAATAGATGTCTGCAGGATGACCGTGGGTGGGCTCCAGCAATTATTCTGATTACACGTTTTTGAGCAATGAATACTTTTCTACTCAACGATGAATTACCCCAGAATATGATACCATACGAAAGCAGTGAATGAAAGTAGGCATAGTAAGCTAATTTACTAAGATTCTTATCACCAAAATTTGCAATAACCCTAATAGCATACATAGCTGAACTAAGACGTTTCAGCAGACCATCAATGTGTTGCTTCCAGTTTAACCTCTCATCAATGGACACACCTAAAAATTTTGAAAATTCTACCTTAGCTACAGACTTCTGTTCAAAGTCTACATTTATTACTGGAGTTGTGCCATTTACTGTACGGAACTGTATATACTGTGTTATATCAAAATATAAAAAAGAGTCCGTTTGCTGAGAACCACTTAAGAATTTTGTGAAAAACATCATTTACAATTACATCACTTAGTTCTTGGTTTTTGGATGTTATTACTATACTTGTATCATCAGCAAAAAGAACTAACTTTGCATCTTCATCAATGTGGAATGATAAGTCATTAATGTATATCAAGAACAGTAAAGGACCTAAGACCGAACCCTGTGGGACCCCGTGCTTGATAGCCCCCCAGTTTGAGGAATCAGCTGTTGTATTAACATTACATGAACCACTTATTTCAACTTTCTGCAGTCTTCCAGTTAAGTATGAATTAAACCATTTGTGTACTGCCCCCCTCAACCCATAATGATTTAGCTTATCTAAAAGAATTCCATGATTTACACAGTCAAAGGCCTTTGAGAGATCACAAAAAATACCAATGGGTGATGTCCGGTTATTCAGAGCATTTAATATTTGATCAGTGAAAGCGTATATAGCATTTTCTGTTGAAAAGCCTTTCTGAAAACCAAACTGTTTTCTTGGAATTATGTTTCACTGTTTTCTTGGGAAAACAATTTTCAAATACCCTTAAAAATGTATTGTGAAATAAGTTATATTTCAAGTTTGCATCGGGTTCCATATACACTTCATCCCAGTCTAGCTCCTTTAGTCTTTCCCTGAAGTTTGCAGTATTTATATTGTTAATTGAACACACTGCTTTGAAATTCTGATTTGATATACTGCATGGAGCTATGCCATGTACTGTAACTAGCTGTGCACCATGATCTGAAAGACCATTCTCAACAGGATAAGCATTTATGTCCTTAAATTTATCTTGGTCTATAAAAAAGTTATCTATCAATGTCCTGTTGTTCTTTGTTATCCGAGTAGGAAAATCAATGACGGAGCTCAAATTGAAAGATATGAGTAATACTACAAGGTCATTCTTCCTATCACACTCTTTCAGGGAATCAACATTGAAATGCCCACAAATGAAAATTTGCTTCCCTCTGTCTGACAGATAGCACAACAAAGCATCCAAGTTTTCTAGAAATAGCTGGAAATTCCCTGAGGGGGACCTATACACTGTTACAATTATGAAAGTGCCATCAGTTAGTTTTAGTTCAGTGGCACATGCTCCCATATGTTGCTCTACACAAAATTTTTTAGTTTCTAAATGTTTTGCGCTGTGGAAGCTTTTGACATATAGGAAAGGAAATGACTACTAGTAGTACAGGATACCTTCTGCACATGCACCATACGTCGGCTTGTGGAATAGATAGTAGAAGTTGATGTAAAAAACCAAGTTGGATGAGCAAGATTTGCTATAATGGATGACATTGGCAGTGGAATTGTTCAAAAAATGGTTCAAATGGCTCTGAGCACTACGGGACTCAACTGCTGTGATCATCAGTCCCCTAGAGCTTAGAACTACTTAAACCTAACTAACCCAAGGACATCACACACATCCATGCCCACGGCAGGATTCGAACCTGCGACCGTAGCAGTCACACGGTTCCAGACTGCGCACCTAGAACCGCGAGACCACCGCAGCCGGCGCAGTGGAATTGTGTAAGATACTAAGCATGTTAATTGAGTGACTTCCAGGAGGGATTTCGAAAGTGACAGAAACATCTGGATCAGGGTTTCTCTCCTGAAGGGATTACTTTGGAGGTTGTAATGGGTCACCCTCCTCTAATATTACCTTTTTTATATATATATAGAAATAACAGATACCATGTATATTATCGATTCTTGCATAGCTTAAAATTATCTCTGCTGTTTCACTAAAAGAATTATATGATTTTGTATACAATGTACTATATTTCAGCCAAAAATGTATAAAAAGAAATTAATGTGTTACAATCGATATGTACTAACAGTTAGTATTGCTCTTCTTTTAAAAACAACTGACACTGCAAAATTTGTGGCATACTTAAAATTCATATTATTAATTGCACAATCTAACACTAATTATTAAATTTATTTTTAGCTCGATTTACAAAAAAATTGTATATTTGAGCGAAGGTTCTTCTTCGGCGAAGAAACTTTGTAAACTCTTTCGCTTTGTAAACCTCTTTGGAATAATGAGAGACCTACAGAATGTAAGTAGTGGAGGGGCAAGCCTCTAACGGAAATGTACGTATTTTGCTAAACTTGTCAAAAAAAATGTAAGTTTTGGTGTGCTAGAAGTGAAAATTGTAAAGTAAGTGTGATTTACAAGAATGGGATAAAATAAAAAGATATTCATAACAACATGCAAATCTTCATCAGTTATTTTGTCTTCAGGGACACAGAACGTTATAATATTTCATCTGTAAGAATGTAACCCTAGACAAGACTTCGAGTCAAAGACAGAGAATTTTAATAGTGACGTGTGGAACTGTAAGATTACAAGGTGATGGTGCAACAAAAGAGCTAAAAACGGTGTAATAATTTAAATTAATATATTTCTTAACTTTTTGACATCGCCCACATTCTTATCTTGCCTTCGTGGAGCACAATACGGATAGAGGCAGCAGACTCACCGACTGACCAGTAGTGGGCATTGCGCTCGGGTGTGCGCTGCGTCTTCACGAAGAGTGGGCTGATGGACAGGATGTGCCTGATGGAATTCTGCCAGTTGCTCCGAAACCTGACACACGGGAAGTTCCTCCTGGTGTATCTATAGATCAATGAGATACGCCTGCACAAACAAATAGTTGGCACGTAATGTTAATTTTCAACAAAGTACGGTACAATACACGTAGGTCACGACTTCAGTATCCAGTAGGCATTGAAAGACAAAGAAAATAAGAAACACGAGAGAGAAATTTACTTACAAACACTTACAAAGCCATTCAGACATAGTGGTCATTGTAACTGCATGGACAACCCTAGCACACCTCCCATCAGATGCAAATTCTCCACTTAGCTGCTCACTACTAATGCAGTGCCACTTATACAAGAGATTATTGCCCATCTTGCCTAAATTATATATATATGTGGTACCTGTTCTTTCAGACAAGTCAGAATTCAGGTGAGGACAACCAATGGTCTCTTCAATGCAAATGCACACAAGGGTCAAACTCTTATGGGAATCGGCGAAATGCCACGAGTAATATGTGGTGTGTCTCCATTCGGACATGTCTTACAGAACACACCAAATATATACGAGGGCTGTTCAATAAAGAATGATCATAATTTTTTTTTAGAATATACTTCTACTCATCCTCATTAATTCTGATGGTCTTTCTCAAAGTAGTCTCCCACGAATGTGATGCACTTTCTCCCAGCAGTTCTGCCAGTCTTCAAATACATACTGGAAACCATTTTTTGAGAGGTCCTTCAAAATCGTCTCCGCAGCCTTCACCACTGCTTCTGATGTTATGTAACGTTTTGAAGGTGTTTTTTCGTGTTAGGGAATAGAAAAAAGCCACACGGGGCTAAACCCGGACGACAGGGAGGGTGAGGGATGCACTTCACGTTGATTTTTTCAAGATATTCAGCAACAACACTGGCAATATGTGACTGCGCATTATTGTGGAGCAGCATCCAGCCTGCTTCACAGAAATGTTGTCTTTTGCACCTGATATGGACTTGCAATGTTTTCAGGACATCCCTGTAGTATTGTCCAGTTACTGACATGTGTGCAGCTACAACATGCTGATACACCATTCCACGAATATCAACGAATGAGATGACCATAACTTTCCCAACAGAAGCAACCACTTTTGCTTTTTTGGGGGTTGGTGATGAAGAAGATTTCCACACTGAGCTTTGCTGTTTGCTCTCAGGATCAAAATGATGAGCCAAATTTCATCAACAGTGATTACACTAGAAACAAACTCCGGATCTTCCTCTAACATCAAGTTAACTGCATGCAAAGTTGCACGCAACTGTCCTTTTGTTTGAAAATCAACAGTCTCGAAACCCGTCGTGCGCAAACACGTGTCGTGTGCAATTTTTCTGTCACTAACGTGTGGGTGGCACCAATGAAATGTTCAGTATTCCAGAAAGTGATCTTAAGGTAATTCGTTGATCCTCTCTCACAATGACTGCAGAGGTGTTGATGTTTTCTTTTGTATGAGCAGTAACTGGAGCACCGGGTCCACATTCCTTTGAAATTAATTGTCTCCCCTTTTTAAACATTTTAAACCTCCTTCGAGCTGTGCTGTAGGAAAGAACAAACTCTCCATAGGCCTGCTGTAACACTGTATAGGCCTCAGCTGAAGATTTGTTGAGACGAAAGCAGAATTTCAAGAATTTCAGTCCCATATTGTTCCTAATGTGTTACCTCCATTGTAGGGGCAGGTGTTACTTAACATGTCTGACCTTGCCTGCCTCTCACAGGCAGGAACCAGGAGTCGCAACAATGAAACTACTAGGCATGTTTGTTGCACATTAAACTAACAGAATATCATAAGGTTAAATTTTAGCGTGAGAAATTATGACCATAAAAAAATTACGATTATTCTTTATTGAACAGCCGTCATATAATTAAGGAGGGACAGCCAATGACTTCTTCAGTGCACATTCACACAAAGCTCAAACTCTTACAGAAATCAACAAAATGCCACATGGGAGGATAAAGGCTGTGCGGGTAAGTTGAGAAACTGGGTCTGACAGGAGGCATGCTAAAGTAGTCTGTGCCGCTGCAATGACAATTGTGTCTGGACAATTCAGCGGTCAGAGCATCTGCCTAATAAGCAGGAGACCTGGGTTCGAATCCCAGTCCGGCACAAATTTTCAACTTTCCCCATTGGTTTCGGTCAATACCTACTCACAGCCAATGCCTGTCATTCCTCTGTGTCTTGTAATTCTTTTTGTTTAAAGTTTGAACTACCTTATTGTTTCATCTGTACAAGAGAGATTACCAAAATGCATTCGTTCATTTTTAAAACATAGGAGTTTTCTCTTAAAAATGATGTATTTAACTTTTGCTGGATTTTATTCAATAAGGGTGTTCCGTATTGCCAATCTGTCTATCAAATCTGAGATGCAATTTTATTTCATTTGCTAAAGAAAAGAACACTCCAAACTTTAATTATAAACTGCATATTAAATATGTACAAACGATACAGCAATACCTGAAAATCTTTCATACCTCACTGACCTACTAGATCTTTAGCACTAGATACAAAATTAAGCATTTTTGTTTTACAAAGGGAATTCAGAAAGTAAGTTACCCCCCACACTGAGACCACTGCGCAAAAAGAGAGAAGAGTACATATTGTTGATTTTCTACAGAGACAGTTCTGCTGCAGTACGAATAACAAGAGCATCACAGTGTGCAGGAGTTGGTGCAGCAACTGGAGATGTACTTCAAAGCCAATACAATTTTTGTGAGCAAAATGTATGAAATGCACGCAGATTCACCCACGAAATATTGGCAATATACGGATTGAATGCAATGTCTCATCCAGCCACACTGACATCGAGTACACAGATGTGGGGGCGGCGAAGGATCGTATGGCATTATTTGTCTGCCAGTGGTTTTCCGACCACCTGGTGTGAGTCTTTCTATTTGAAGGCACTTCAGCAAAAACACAACTATATAAATGTCTATAGCAATGTGTCCACATAGTTTTATAGACGGTTACTGTTGATGCCTATAGGCATTTGCACTTCCCATTTGAAAGCTGTCAAAAGAGCTGCCAGGTATTAGGGATATGCTTAATTTGACCTGATTGTACAACTGCATTAGTAGTAACGAAGAAATGTATTAAACCTTCGTGTATGATGTGGTAATTTTTCATCCATCTCCGTGTTTATGACATCATATCTCAAGAAATATGCGTCATACAGTGATGTATTTCAGTAGGTACATTCAGCGGCACACGTGCATGCTCTCTGCAAAATATGTTGCCAATAAACTTACTAGCGAAGGAGTAATAGACTTTAACATCAAGCATGATGTAGTAGTTTCTCACAAATCACAGTGTTCGTGATGTCATATCTCCTGATCTACATGTCATATAATAATTTAATTTTGTGGGTACATGCAGCAGCATAGACTATGTGATCAAAAGTATCCGGACACTTGGCTGAAAACGACTTACAAGTTCATGACGCCCTCCATCTGTAAATACCGGAATTCAATATGGAGTTGCCCCACCCTTTGCCTTGACGACAGCTTCCACTCTCGCAGACATACATTCAATCAGGTGCTATACAATTTTCTGGATAATGGCAGCCCATTCTTCACGGAGTGCTGCACTGAGGACAAGTATCGATGTTGGTCAGTGAGGCCTGGCACAAAGTTGGTGTTCCAAAACATCCCAAAGGTGTTCTATAGGATTCAGGTCAGGACGCTGTGCAGGCCAGTCCATTACAGGGATGTTATTGTCGTGTCTGCCACAGGCCACGAACTATGAACAGGTACTCAGTGGTGTTGAAAGATGCAATCTCCATGCCCGAATTGCTCTTCAAGAGTGGGAAGCAAAAAGGCGCTTAAAACATCAGTGCAGGCCTGTGCTGTGATAGTGCCATGCAAAACAACAAGGGGTGCAAGCCCCCTCAATGGAAAACAGGCCCACTCCACAACACCACCGCCTCCAAATTTTACTGTTGGCACTACACATGCTTGCAGATGACTTTCACCAGGCATTCGTCATACCCACAGCCTGCCATCGGATTGCCACATTGTGTACCATGCTTCGTCACTCCACATGTTTTTCCACTGTTCAATCGTCCAATGTTTACGCACCTTACGCCAACTGAGGCGTCATTTGGCACTTACCGGCGTGATGTATGGCTTACGAATAGCCACTCAACCACGAAATCCAAGTTTTCTCACCTCCCTCCTAACAGTCATGGTACTTGCAGTGGATCCTGATGCAGTTTGGAATTCCTGTGTGATGGTCTGGATAGATGTCTGCCTATAACACATTACGACCTTCTTCAACCATCAGCGGTCTCTGTCAGTCAACAGACGACATCCGCCAGTACGCTTTTGTGCTGTATGTGTCCCTTCACATTTCCACTTCACTATCACATCGGAAACAGTGGACCTAGGGATGTTTAGCAGTGTGGAAATCTCACATACAGACATACCACACAAGTGACACCCAACCACCTGACCACGTTCGAAGTCCATGAGTTCCACGGAGTGCTCCATTCTGCCCTCTCACAATGTCTAATGACTACTTACTCAAAGTTACTCAAATTAAACAGAAGTCTATAATAAAACCATGGATTACACACAGAATAAAGATTTCCTGTAAGACAAAAAGGAAACTGTATCTGTCTACCAAGAATAGCTCCAATACTGACGATTTAGCTAAATACAAAGAACACTGTAAAATATTAAAAAAAAGTAATTCAAACATCTAAACAAATGCACTACGAGAAGGAGATAGCAATGCCAGGGAACAAAATAAAAACAATATGGGATATAGTGAAAGAGGAGACTGTTAGAACCAGAAAGGAACAGAGGCAAATAGCATTAAGGGTAGATGACACATTAGTAACCGATGGGCATAGTGTGGCAAATCTATTTAACAAGTACTTTATATCCGTTACTGATACAGTGGGATTGCCAGGATCAGTAAATAATGCCCTCGAATATCTGAAACTAGCCTTTACAAATAGCTTCAGCTACATGAATATGTCACTCACTTCACCAAAAGAAATAACTTTCATAATAAAATCTTTAAAAACAAAGCATTCTAGTGGTTATGATGAAATGTCAACAAAGTTAATTAAGGCACATTCTTGTGAGTTTAGTGCAATTCGAAGTTACTTGTGTAACCAGTCAATTATAACCGGGACATTTCCTGACTGGCTAAAATATGCAGATGTTAAGCCTCTATTCAAGAAAGGGGATAAAGAGATACCATCAAACTACAGACCAATTTCACTTTTGCCAGCATTCTCAAAAATTTTAGAAAAAGTAATGTACTGGCAACTTCTCAACCATCTGACCACAAATAACATATTATCAAGAACACAGTTTGGATTTCTGAAGGGTTCTGATATCGAGAAGGCTATTTACACCTACAGTGAAAATGTACTTAATTCATTAAATAACAAATTACAAGCAGCAGGTATTTTCTATGATTTGTCAAAGGGATTTGATTGTGTGAACCACAACATCCTTTTAAATAAATTAGAATTCTATGGTGTCACAGGCAGTGCTGCAAAATGGTTCAAGTCATACCTCGCTAACAGGAAACAAAGGGTGTCAGTGCAAGGGACTAGTGAATTAAGTCATCAGTCATCATCAGAATGGGAAGAAATTACATGTGGTGTCCCACAAGGATCCATCTTAGGGCCATTGCTTTTTCTTGTGTACATTAATGATCTCTCATCAGTTACACTGCCAGAAGCAGAGTTCGTTCTGTTTGCGGATGACACAAGTGTTGCAGTAAATAGTATGTCGAGTGTAGTTCTAGAAAGATCTGCTAATGATATTTCCATGAATATTAATAAATGGTTTAAAGCCAATTCACTGACATTAAACTTTGAAAACACTCACTATATGCAATTCAGAACCTGTAAGAGGTTTCCACCCAGCATATGCACAAAGTATGAAGAAGAGCAGCTAGAAGAGGTTGACAGTCTTAAATTCTTGGGACTAGAACTTAATAATAAAATTCAGTTGGGAGGAGCACACCATTGGACTTCAGAAACGCCTTAACAAATCTGTATTTTCATTTCGAGCGTTAGCAGACATAGGCAACAAAAAAATGAAAAAGCTTGCATACTTTGTCTACTTTCATTCCATAATGTCATATGGTATAATACTTTGCGGTAACTCTTCAAGTCAAACAATAGTTTTCACAGTCCAAAAGCATGTAATACGTATTACTTGTGGGGTAAAATCACGAACATCCGGTAGAAACTTCTTCAAAGAACTGGGTATACTAACTACTGCCTCTCAGTATATTTACTCCTTAATGAAATTTGTCCTAAATAATATAACTCTTTTTCCAACAAACAGCTCAGTTCATAAATACAATACCAGGAACAAAAATGATCTGCACAAGAAGTTAAAAGCACTTACTTTAGTTTAAAAAGTGGTCCACTACTCAGGAACACCAATCTTCAATAATTTGCCAGCAAACATAAAAAATTTAGTTACAAATAAAGATCAATTTAAAAGGAGCCTGAAAGATTTACTAGTGGCCAACTCCTCCTACTCCACTGAGACGAATTTTTTAACAGAAACAAATGATGTATTGTATATATTCATACTATTAGTATTGTTATTTCAGGTTAAAAAAAAAAATGATGACATGTTCCACATCCACGAGGATCTCCTCAGCATGGATCTAGGATCTACGTAACGAAAAACTGATCTAATCTACTGAGGTCGCTAATATGAAGTACCTGGCAGTAGGTGGCAGCACAATGCACCTAAAACGAAAAACGTATGTTTTTGGGGGGTCCAGATACTTTTGATCATATAGTGAAATTTATTATGAATACAGTTAGTAGCACACGAAGTAATGCACTGAAACGTCATGCGTAATGTCGCATTTTATAATGTATCTAATTGTTTATGACTTCATTTCTCCTCAAATGTGTTAGGTAGGTGGTTCTTACCATCACGATTGTTGCCTGACAGTAAAGGATATGTGTATCAAGTTTGGTTGAAATCTCTCCAGTGGTTTAGGAAGAGATTTGGAAAACACACACACACACACACACACACACACACACACACACACACACACACACACACACACGTCACATATTCATTTTTATAATATGTATGGATAACTTGCATCTGTCAGTGATGCAAAATGTAAGGGAGAAGAATCATTTGGCAGTAAGCTTTAAATACTGGTGATCTAAATTTTTCCAATAGTATTTTGCAGAAGAATTTCATCTTCCCTCCAGGGCATCCCATTTGAATTCACAAAGCATCTGCAAAAACTCACATATTGAGTAACACCTGGTAACAAATGTAGCAGCACGCCTTTGCAATGTTTCGGTGCTTTCCTGGTGGGGATCCCAAACACATGGGCATTTCCCAAGAATCTGTGTAAGTGTTCTATATGAGGTCTCTTTTACAGATGAGTTACTATTTCTAAAGGTCTCCCAATAAACCCGTATCAAACATTCACCTTCCCTAATATCATACCTATGAGCTGATTTCATTTGCACCATTAAGCCTAAATATGTAATTGACACGACTGTCAAGCAAACACTACCACTGCTGTATTTTAACATTACACTGGTTTTGTCAAATGAAAGCTGAAAGTGCATTCAATGCAGCAACTAAATTTTATAAAAATGTCATACAATAAAATTTCCACAACAGATGTCAAGTGGAAATTTGTAACTTTAAACAAAAACTGTATTAATCGAATGGGTGCCAACAAAGAGTGGTGAAACTAGACAGTAATTACACCCGCAATGAAGCAATTTTTTTCAGTAATGAATGATAGCTTACAGTATTTCTTGCAATGTCAATATGACATCAAATACTCAATGTTGCAGAACAATTGTCAAATAATTTTACTAATGAGCAAGTGAAAAAAAAAGGGGGGGGGGGGGGGGGTGTCTGACATCGTGACTATTCTGGCAGTTACAATTTTTAATACATTTTGTAGATGGTCCCCAGTTGGAAAATCGAAGTTCTCAGCCTCACATCATCTGTGCTTGCGCTACAATTTTCTGTGTTTGTGCGCAGGGAGGGGGAGGGTGGGGGGCGGGGGGCGCCGATTTCACAGCCACACACTACGCCCCCCCCCCTGCAGTTATAGTATCCTGAGTAAATTTTATTCAGTTAAAAAATTCTTACATATTTTTATTTACAACTTTTCTTCTACCTCTTATAGGTTCCGAGATATAAATATTACACTGGGGACAGAACTCAAACTGTTGATGCTTACAGCACATGCTGCCTATTATACCCTCCACTCCTCCAAGGCGGTAGCGTGCACAAAAGCAAGCCATGCCGCGAGTGGCGACAGGTCGTAAACACACATTATCAGAATGCGACAAACAATGCAAGACACAGAACAGTAATACATTTTCAGCTTAGAGTGACGTAAACACCTATAACAAAGAGAACAGCACTTATCAGATCAAAGAAAAATAAGCAATCAATTCGAACCAGACGAAGCACGTGAAAAAGGAAATAAAAGAATACGGACAGAGTGTCTGACGCATAGCAATGGCTACCTGGTAAAGGTTACAGGAATCGGGTGATCTATGCGTAGATATCTGTTTCCACCAACCTATAGATAATTTGTCCAATCCGTGCCACACACAATCTGCTGTACTGTGTTTCAACTGCAGATTGACTTGCTATTAAACAGACGGTCATACGTCTGACATAATAGAACAGACATTTCGCCAATACTGAAATGTGAAGGAGGTTACTGTACCACTCTACAGTGTCGCGGAATTTTTTCCTTGTCCTCATAATATCTGTACCTCACTGAAATGTACGGCATAGGATTCCATTTATGGAACATCTGCAATTGAGCTGCACGGTCAGATTGAAAATACCCACTTCTCCTGTGACTTTATTTTCTTATAGACATGATCGGTTTCAGGAAAATATTGTTCCATCTTTTTGGGTACAAATTTACTGAACAAACAAATATTGCCAGTTTAGCACTATTAATACATTCTGCACTATCAATTCCTTCATTATGGCACTAGATTTGTTCCAATTTAATATTTAGTTTTCACCATTTGTGAGTGCTCAGGCCAGTCAGCTGTCTTAGTTCATTTCCCTCTACTGTCAGATGATGACTCTTCTTTCCTAGCATTCATACCAGTCAGCAGTTTACCTCTTACCGCAAGCTGCCTGCTCGCACCACCACTTTCCACAGTGCAGTTTGGCGTGACATGATGTCTTATAAAAAGTTGCTAAATGCTCTCTCTGAATTCTCCTTAGACAAGATAATTCAGTAGCCCACTCACGATGAAATTATACATCCAACAACATTACACCGAGTCAAAGTTCCAGGCCACAGGGCCTGCATATGTATGTACATACAGAATGAGTCTGTGATGACGTTACTAACTTACGGGGGTAATTGAGAAAGCTGAATGTATCAGTTTGAGATAAGGGTCCTTGTATCGGAAACAAATGAGTCGAAAGTTGTAATTGACAACTGTTCTGATACTTCAGACAGTGGAATAAATGTGCTGGCACTGTTGCTGCTAAGAGTGTAGGGTAAGCAACTTTCAGAGGTACTATGGATCAAAACAAGAAAAAAAAATTTCCCTTAAACATGGGCTCTAAAATGCATACCTGAGAAGCTACGGGCACTCATTCGATAGAGAAGATGTGTTTCACAATAACGAAGACGTAAAATGCTCATAGCTCCTCAACTATGCATTTTAGAGCCCACATTTACTGGGCATTTTTTCTTGTTTTGGTATACACTATCACCTCTGAAAGTTGCCTGCCCTACAATCTTAACAACAACAGTACCAGTACATTTATTATTTGTTGCCAGACCAGTGTTCCTTACCTCAAACTGGTACATTCATCCTTCTCCATCATCCCTGAAAGTTTGTATCATCATCACGGAATCATTCTGTATGTATATAAGCATATACAGGCGCTGGGGCCTACAACTTTGATGTTCTGTAGTGTCCTTGTATCACGTTTCTGGACCCAGGTTCCTACCTTCACTTTGTTCCAAAAGACACCTTCTACATCCCCTTGGTGTCGGTGTAATTTTGAAACGCCCTTTACATTAGGGTTAACAGCAACAAATAGACCTGACCTATTTGAGGATGACCACATACAAATTCATGTACGTGACTAGTGACAACTATTCCACCAAAGCCTATTTACAAAGTTTCAAGAAGCAGTATTACATGAGGGATCTAGAAATATATGGGGGCGGTTTGGGAAGCAACCTCCATTTGGCTGTAAATAAAAAAGTTACACAGAAAAATTTTTGTATTACATACATATTGAAACTAGCTTTTTGTTGTTTTACAACATAGTCAATTTAAGCATTTGTCATAGCATTTCAATAATTTACAAATTCCTTCTTCATAAAATTTTTCCACTTGGGCACATAGCCATTTTGTCACAGAATTTTGAAATTTGTCGTCATCATCGAGGTGCTGTGACACGAGCATATTCTTCATGTATACCAAGGCACAAAAATCACTTGGTGCCAAGTCTGGGCTGAGTGGGAGATGATTAAAAACATCCCATTTGAATTGCTTCAAAATCCCTTTAGTTTTTGGGTACTGTGAGGATGAATATCAGTGCACCGCGAGGTTTGTTTTGAACTGACTGTAGGAAATACAAAGCTGATGATGAATGTCTGCTGATGAAATGTTTTCACAGAAAGAAATCTTACTTTCACAGCTGGACTTTTACTAAATGATAGAACACATAGATGTGACAACAGAGATACTCTGGGCACAAATACTAATGCCATGATTTACGGGTGGTTACTTTATGGATTGCCTTCATACTGCAATGTGCTACATATTGCTTCAGAGCAGACCACCAAGGTGAGAGTAAACTAATGACATTGCATACAGAGGCACCTATTCAATCTTTCTTCCCATCCTCCATACATAAATGGTACAGGAAGAGGCACTAATACGTGGCAAGATGAGAACAACCCTCTGCCATCCACTTCACAGCAGTTTGCACAGCATAGATGTAAAATTGGTGTACACACTGTAATTTAAGAGTGCTTGCCTTTCTGAGGGAGGGTACAAACAAACTCTTGGCAGTGACCTTATTAACGCATTTCACCGGGCACCATATAGGGAGCCATAATTAATTAATAATAATACATTGACAGTAATCAATTTATGGTTTTCCGTATCTTCCTAGAGGCACAGCACAGCACTGTGCTAAATTACTGTCAAAAATATGAAACGACGAATGACAGAGTGTGTTCATTGGCTTTTGTCTGTCAACTGAGGCAGACCATCTGAATGGCGAGTGTGTGTGTGTGTGTGTGTGTGTGTGTGTGTGTGTGTGTGTGTGTGGCCATATGTGCAATGTGTTTGCTTGTCAACAGTTGGCTTGTGAAAAACACTGACCATTCCTATCCTGTATATTTACTGGTGAAGAGAAATAGTGTCTTTACGCTAACCTCTGGAAAAGAAAGGAACGGGTGAGCCCAAACAAAGGAGCAGCTCCTCATACAAAGACCTGCGTGCATGCACAAAAGAAAATTTTAAGTATCTGGTTCAGAGATGTTATGGTGTACTATGAACTGCTTCCTTGAGGTGTAAACCCCCATGCTGGTATTTACTGTCAACAACTGCAATGTCTCGTAGACACAATCCGAGAACAACACCGAGGACTGTGTAAAGTGATGCTACTGCGCGAAAACACCTGCTCGCATTCTGCTAGACTGACAATAAACACTACACAGGAGTTGAGTTGGGAAGTCATTCTGCACCCACTTTATTCACCTGATCTCGCGTCACCACGTTTTCACCTTTTCCGTTCTCTATCAAACACCTTCAAGAAAATTCCTTTCCAGATGAAAATGCGTTCTGAACGTGGCTTAATGAGTCCTTCACCTCAAAACCACGTGATTTCTACAGTTGCAGAATCAAAAAGTTTCCCCAGAATTGGCAAACTGTTTCAAATACTGAAGGAGACTATATAAGTGACAATTAAAGTCTCTGTTTTGTGTACCTGTTGTGTTAATTAAACTTGTGGAAAAATATTATGAACTTACACACCAACCCGACACATCCTGGTCAAACACTGAATACATGGTCACAAATTAATCTTGCTACAAAAGAAAAGCATTTAATATTTCAGCGAGAGCAATATGAAACATTAAACATCGTGCTATGAAGCAGGCAGTCACAATGTTGTTGCTCACTAGTGTAGAGTAGGATTACATGCATTGCAATCCCTGCCAGATAACATGTTGGTCAGCAATATAAACTTCAAATGGATCATTAAACTACTCCACACTGTCAAAGTGTCAAAATTGCATTACAGAACATGCAGTTTCAACTACTCAAAGATCTTCTCTGAATGTAAGCAACAGTGCAGTTTTTTTTAAAAAGTGAAAACAATTTATTTTAAAGTACTGTCTTTATTAGTTTGTTGGTAGGAAACAAACCAGTTTGGGGAATCCATGATAGCCATGGTGAGCATCTGGGAATACGGGATCCGTTTCCTGGCGTGTCCAGGACAGACGACTGGATTGCGGGGTACCACCTCGACTTCGTCGTCGTCTTCTTTTCCTAGGAAGGCTGCAGTACCGTCTGCACCTCTCAGAGAGCTTCCCGACCGTGTGTTGCCGACGTAATTGATGTAAGGCGGCAAAGGTGACGAGGGCTCCGATACTGGTATACTTCTGCTATTATACACAAAAGGAAAACATTTGGAATAAGAAGAATAGATAGTTCAGAACAATGTTTAGCATTTACAAGCAATTAAACAGCTTACTACATTTACAAGCAATTTAACAGTTTACTACATTAACAACGTATGCATTATATGAAAGTCTGTAACATTACAGAAATGGGAGTGAACGAGGTTAGAACGGCTACATTAAGAAGGCTGTGCTCAACCGAGTGAGCTAATCATATTAGGCTGCTACATCGCAGCTAGGCGAGTCGTGTCGGGCTGCTACGTCGCAGCTAGGCAGGTTGTGTCGAGCTGCTAAGCCGCAGCTAGGCAGGTTGTGTCGGGCTGCTAAGCTGTAGCTAGGCAGGTCGTGTCGGGCTGCTAAGCCGTAGCTAGGCAGGTCGTGTCGGGCTGCTACGCCGCAGCTAGGCGGGTCGTGTCGGGCTGCTACACCACAGTTAGGTGAGTAGAGTCAGGGGGCTATGCCATAGCTAGGTGAGTGGCATCGGGGGACTATGTCGCAGCTAGGTGACTGGCTTCCGTGGAGCTACGCCACAGCTAGGCGAGCAGCTTCCATTGGGCTACGCCACAGCTAGGTGAGTGGTGTCCGGGACTATACCGTAGCTAGGAGACCGGCCTGGGGGGCCTACACTGTAGTTAGGCGAGCGGCATCAGGGGGTTTACGCTCTAGTTAGGCGAGTGGCATCAGGGAGTTACACTGTAGCTAGCAAAGTGGTGTCGGGGGGTTATACTGTAGCTAGCAGAGTCGCGTCTGGGGGGTTACACCGTAACTAGCAGTTGGCGTTCGGGGGTTTCGCCTTAGCTAGGCGAGTGACAGCAGGGGGTACGCCTTAGCTAGGCGAGTAGTGTCAGGGGCCTACGCCGTAGCTACTGGAGCAGTGTCAGGGGCTATGTCATAGCTAGCCGAGTCATAGGACGAATCTCTACTTCATCCGAGAATACGTGCATAATTCTCCCAACATGTGGGTGTGCACTGTCGTGGATCAGTGAGAAACCATCACCAATAAATGGAGTGATGAAACACAAATGCTTAAAGGGATTTCCTCCACATATTGATGTGCTGTAAAGGTACATCTACATTCGGATATATGTATCGCGACATGTCAATTTGACATGTCGTGATACATCACCTCGTACAAAAATTCACGGAACTTGTATGCGGACCCTCGAGCTCATACATGTTGCTTATACATTTTGTATATCGCCTTTTGGCCATATACGCGACATGTATGAGCGATATTTGGAGAACTCACGCACGCACAGTACTATCACTTCCTGTCGTCTTGTCGCCTGCCGCTTATTTTGACGATTAGTGCATGCGTAGGACCGGGCTCTTTGGCGGCTGTTTCACTTTTGGAGGTGCCGACTGTCGTTTCGACGTTAACGTGTCTGCATAGAATATCAAAAAGTGCCATATGCAACACTATTCTTCGTGTTTGCAAGGCCACTGTCCAAGTTTTATCGCAAGAAGCGAAGGTAAAAGTTTTATATATATCAGAGTATGTAACACATTATATAATTTTTTCATGCATCTAGCAAATATATAATTTTTTTACTATTATTCCAGCGGCCTCGTGTGATAATGTTAACAAAGGATGCTGGCGGCCTCGTGTGATAATGTTGACAACGGATGCCGACAATAGTGTGTGAGATGTTGGCATTAGCAATCGCGCGACAATGCAAATGTTTTGTCATGAAATCTTCATTTTACGAGGAATCCCCAGTGGCCAAACAACGGAGTGTTACTGCCAACTGATCCTCTAGCGGAATCGCTTCCCGAAAGTTTGTGTTGGTTTTGGACACAAAGAGATAACAAACTGCGCAAATCCTCCATACTCATCCTAACATAATTTCTAAAATATGGGCCATCCTCTAGCGTTAATTCGCGTGAAACTCTCTCTGCCACCATCTACGCTTCCTCCGCCTTTTCTTCCTATCATCTTCCAAAAGAGCAAGTGTACCAGCACATAAAAATGTGAAATCTTCCAAATCTTCGTCGGAAGCCATCGCACAGTATACAAATCAACCAGTGTAAACGTACGCTCATACATGTATGAGGTTGATACTTGTCAACTCATACTAGTCGTGATACATGTTGCAGAGTCGCATATACATGTATCTCATACATGTGCCGATACAAATCGCAGTGAAAATGCACAATAAGACCAACACACCACAAAGACCAAATCCACTTTTGCAGTCATACTGACTGCTGTCCACACCATTGGAGAACCACCCCCCAAAAGCGACCTGGATGATAATAAGCAAGAAGAATGCCTTTCCCAGGCCCACACTCTATTGTCAGGTGATAGCAGGCCAAATTGCAACCTGTCGATGAACACCGCTTGCTCCAATTGTCGTATTTTCCAGCAGCAATATTCCTTAGGGAAACGTGGTCGAGCTGTGCGACACTCTCTGGTGACTTCGGGGCCCCTATCAGGCCTTCTGGACTTAAGATTCGTTTCGTCCAGTCTTCTTCATCAGTTCACTAACACTGACCCCCCAAACTCGGTGGAGTCGATATTGCACTTCAATGGCAGTAGTGTGTTGGTGGCTGAGGAGAACTTTTAGTTGTAGGAAATGGTTACCTCTCACTGATGTCGCCCTCCTTTCTCGGGTCTTATGACGGTTTCGTTTCACAGTTTCTGTTTACCTGCACCTGCCTCTGTTTCCCAGCACCTTCTTGCGGTTCTGGAAATTGTTGAAGGTGCAGTTTTCAATATTAAGATGCGTTCACACATTGCTCTTTTCCTCTTCAGCTTTCTGCATAAATTTCCAACAAGCAAGCTGGGAGCTTTTTACTTCCTCTCTTGCTTTGCCACCTACCTCTTTAAATTCATTTTATTTTTATTCTTGCCTAATTACCATTAACATACATGAGTATAATCAGCATTTCCATAAATAGAGAAAGGTTGGCCCTCAATCTTAAGGAATATAGCACCAGATCTAATTTTGTGCTTAGTTTTGTTTCTGTAATTAATCTCCTAATTTATTTGCACTATTCCTAGTTAATATCTTTTGTTATATGGTGGAATCAGTAATTGTTTCATGACTTAAATGCTATTGTTGACTTATAAACAAATATAAATTCTGTAATAATTCTACGAATTTGGAAGAAAAACTACTAGGATTCTTAAAGTATTTACTTGGCTTTATTTGAAAACGTGTTAGCAAAGCCCGCCCTTAATTTTTTCCAGAATAATTACCAGGTTTGTCAAAAGCAATGTTTGAGTAACAATATCTGTGAATTACACTATTTAAACAAATGATTCGGCCTAACCTTTGTGGTAGAAGAGACTGTTAAAACGAAGGAATTCTTCAATGTATTCAGTTAATCGGATGAGTTATGTTTTAACTGTACTTTCTGTAAATGAAACATCAAACAATGTGCCTATTATGGTGCAGATATGTAAAGGATGCATTTTTGGTCTCTGCCCACGGCTGATTTTCAGGTGGGAAGCCTGTATCAATTAAGAGTAACAATAATTGATTACAGCAACAGTAGAATTAGGGTAACACCCAATAGGCCATGTGCTAAAACAACAGTGTCTGTTCAATTTATTTGAAAAATAGTGTCACATGTACCTTATTATTCAGCAAGAACTGTGTGGTTAGGTATTTCCTGCTCACAGATGTTGCACAGCAAACTATTGTAGCAGTATGCTGATGTTTACCGGCAAGCTATTAATGAGGCTTATCATTTAACAAAAGCAAACTGGCCACATAACTGTGTAATATTGGGGGTTGTGAACAGTGAAAGTAGAGAACTGTGAAATGCAACTGTGCAACTGTCAGCTACATCATTTACAGTAGTCAGTGTTGAACTTCCAACCCCCATATTTCAGTCGGTACTATTTCACTTGCATCCTGTATCGTGATTCACAATGTTCTGTCAAAGGACTACTACTTTTTTGATGAACTTGGACTGTACGTAATTCCTGTCATCGTGTAGAATTTTGTGGACCAGGTATGCTGTGACACATCTACGCGAATTCCTCTTAAGTGTCTTCTCTACTGCAGGAAACTGCTAAAGCTTTCCGACTAACGACTTATACCAAATAATCAAATGATGACTTGACACGTGCTTTCACTTTCGACCAACCGTTTCCGGATGTTTATTGCATAACTGCATTTATTATTCAGTCCATTAACATGATGCTAATACAGTCTTTCTCTATAAGAACTCAAACAAGATTGCCGCTGTTCTAACACTAACACAAAAGCTTTCTTACATTACAAGCAAAAAAATATCATTTGTCTTTCTCCTCAGAGATTTCATAATCTTGCTTATTCTGTATGTGTCTTCTGGGTCCACAGACTGTATACCACCAGATGGACAGCAAGTAGTTACCATTCTCTTGGCTCCCGTGTACTGTGGCTACATCTTTCCTCGTACGCACTCTCTCCAGGAACAGACGCAGTATGCACAATAGGTCTGTCGATATTTAACCCCTCCTACTTTACTTAAACATCATGAACATCTTTAGTTGATGTGGCAATTCTTCACAGTGGAACAGGACTTTACCTACAACGTCCTGTTACACTAAACCATTACTGCCTCATTTGTAACGAGGTGTGTTTCACGTTGTGTGGAAAACAACAATTACTGGTAGTGTAATAAACAACTGAGGCTTCATTATTTGCTTGCATTGCAATGTCAATAATGTATCCTGTCTAAAACTACAAGATAATGTGGCATACCCTGATCGAATAGACTATTACACATCATTTATTGCACGCTGCATTTTTCATGCCATTCAGTGTATCTGTGTAATATAATTCGAATGGTGAGCATTATTAAAAGCTTTTTCGTGCAAGTCGGGGGTGAAAGTACAAAAGGGCTGGTGTCTGTTCAACACGAGTCAGTGTCACTCCACACAGATAGAATATTTTCCATGAAGTGGAACATAGAGACTGAGCTGTGATCGGTTAACACAGAGTTTCAGTACAATCCCCCTCTGCTGCTTTGCTTCAATTTAGCTACATCTCAATTTCACATTCTGGAACTTTAATAAATTGAATTGCAGTCCCCTCTCCCAGAGGCACAAAATTATGAGGGTAAATGACGTTTCTAATTAGGAGTGCACCGGCGTTCATGCCCCCTCACAGAATGTGGGTACAGGATTTTTATTCATTACAGAATTTTCATTAATGTCTAGCTCTATTTGTTTTCAGCTCTACTAAACAGCGAGTTTAACACTGCCAACTGCGACATGGAATACTGTGACTTTAGCAGTCAATACATATCTCGGATTTTGTTGGTCGTCATGCTGATCATGGGAAATCATACACACTCCTCAGCGCAGCATCACCAAACGTTTACAGAAGTGGTAAAACAGTGCCCTCAATCTTTTCTCTGACACTTTCTCATAATGCTCTTATCAAGCTGCAGGAAGGGGTCAATTCGAGACTATCAGACATGAATTCCCATCACACCTAAAATATGGCAGCAATATGCGTACCATTACCATTATCAGTCCTCAAGTCCCTCACACACACACACACACACACACACACACACACACACACACACACAATGACGACATGAAAATAATGCATTAACTCCAGTAACATGGTTAGATGTAAAGTTTATAGGCAAACAAAGTTCTATAATGGAATCCAACTTGGGTAAGTCTTAATTTACTCCCTGTTTTATCAGTGTTGCTAATCTATAATAGGATTTTCTCAAATGCTCAGAGAGTCAATAACATGGGCAAAAATATAAGATTATAAAATGGAAGAAATTAAATCAAATTTAATACATAAAGTATAATAGGAAGAAAGATAAGAGCAAAACAATAAAATAATATTTGTTTAAAATGATGTGACAAAAAAAATTAAAAAATATGTTTAAACCAATTAACTGATTAAAAATAATGACAATAGTCATCTTGATAAAGATTTAAAAATAGAAAATTTCAAAGCATGTGACGAGATCCGTACCCATCTTTTGCATGTGTGGCCTGTACCTTAGCCATTAACTGCACAACCAGTCTGTTAAACATACCTTTTCCACAAGCTGTGGAGCATCACACAAAACACCGGAATTTTTTTCCATCAGTTACTTATAAACTAGGGCCCACCACGACATGATCTTAACCTATATCACTATACAGATGATTTCAAGAAGTCGATCTCTCACCTGGGGACCAACACTGGTATTTATGTGATCCCGTGCCACTGCTGAAAAACATGTATTGCCAGGCGCTGTGCACTGCACTATCACCATACAAAATTACTAGGACCTGAGAAATTTGCTGTGGTGGAGCGCTGTCTAGCCGACGGCTACAGAATGAAGTAACACAAGGCACAGGTGCTTGCTCCCAGGAATCACTACTGGGACTCCGCCTTAAAGAAATCAGACTTTTAACGGAGAACGGTGGGACTGTCCTACTAGTTCCTATACCACTCCTGACCACTCTTCCCTTGTCTGATCTCTTTTTGTTAATGGTACACACACAATAGTCACTTGAAATATTCAATTTGTTATTCATACAACTTTGCTATTCACTGTGTAATTTAAGCAAGCTCAGCAAGCCAAACTATTTTACATATCCATGCAAAGATTAGCTCTTGATGTCGTCACATCGCTGCCTAAGATTGTTGATATGCGCCTACGTGTGTCGTCCAGCTTACAGCGTGGAAGAGTTGGTACTGTTTGCTTTATTTAGTTCTGTGTCTTTCAACTTCTCTAATTTCAGTCCTCCTCATCTTCTGTTAAAGTTTCTTTTATGCTTCTGACATTCTATGGCATCTCTGCACATTCTAACACAGTAATGGCTGGATCCCGAGAAAACAATAGTATCGGAGAAACGAATCTGGCAGTTCCCTGGTCTCAGTGTGGTTCCCCAGATGTCAATTGCTCTTTCATTCCTTAAGATCGGTGGTAATATTTCTTTTTGCAGTGCCTATGTACAGGGGCTTTTGTACTCTTCTGTTGTGGCCAGTGGTAAATGTAGGTCCTTCGCAGTGTTCTAATGTTAATGCGCATTTTTTGTCAGTTTTGAACCATATTGTTCCTACGATATTATGATTTTATCAGATCTGATCATTCTATGATAGGATGTACAGAGAGTCAAGAGAAATTAAAAAAGACAAAAGTTTTAACAGAAAAGGAACAGGACTGAAACAGGTCAAGTTGTTGGCCTTAGTACTAAATAAAGCAAATAGTGCAACTCTTCCCTGCTGCAAGCTCCACAACACATGTCAGTTTCACCGTGCCATCTTCGGTATTGGTGTCATGACACCATAAACCTACTATCACATGGATACGTATGAACAGTTTGGTGAGCTTCTTTGAGACTGTAGCTGCTTCCTGAGTCATTATAGCCCCAAATGATGTCTCCAGCATTGAAAGATGGAATGTCAGGCAGAGAAATGCACAAGTTATGTTGTTACAAACTTTGCAGAATTCTGTTTGACTCGTGTGAAAGACCTCACACTTTTTATTTTTCAGGGCCAACTGGCACTACTTTTCACACTATTCAAGTATCTGATCCAGTTCATACTGCAACTCACATTTATTACGTATTAACTTCACTAGGCAGTTAATGATTGCATCATTCGTAAACAATCTAAGAGAGCTCTTCAAGAACAGCAAAGGACCTGTCACATTTCCTTGCGGAAAACAAGACATCACTCGGATTTTTTTAATGATGACTATGGTAGATGTCATCAAAAGACTGGATTTAATAAATCTGATGCAGCAAGATTACTGACTGTAGAAAGAATTAATAGCAGCAGGTGAACTGAAGACAATCAAGTCTGGGGGTTAATTTTCCAAACGCATGAGAGTTTCTGATTTTTCTGCGCAAAATTGTGGGCCATTTTTATTTGATAATTATTATAGTTGAAAGGATAGTACTAAAAGAATGTAATAAGAAAACCAAAAACTTAATTTAGAATTGATTTTTAACTGCTGTTTAATGTACATAACGCAGGACACCAGCAAATCACAAAGTCATAAAAGCAGAAGAAACTTACTGATGATTTTTCAGCGTGTAGTATACCTTGAAGCAAGGTTCCACATACAAGGTGGTGAAAATGGTTACAAAATTACTTATGCGAAAGGATACATGTGCAAATGTCTGTGTGAGAGACGTGAACATGTGAAACATGACTCCCAATGTTTAAGAGAAAAAGAAAAATATCTGACAGGAAAACAGCAACTCCCAAGTGCAAACAGACCAGAAATTACGTCCGACACAACAACAGCAGAGCTTGTGATATTGTCTGGATAGAGCTGAACGCAGATACCTGCGTGCCCATGACTAATGATATTTTCTTTGTCAATTGGTTGTCCCTTGTTACAGTTTACCTGCCAATGTCACCTTTACTAACCCTTATGTTTAAGTTGTAACAAAAGCTAAGCGTTTTGATGAGATCTGTCATTCTATACTAATACCTATTATCACACAAACATTCCGTAGACTTCAATCTAACAAACTGTATCACAACATACAATTGCTTGGTGACTTCCAACTTGTCTGTCCTTACAAACACTCCCAAGTAATTTAATTATTTGACATTTGGTTGCCAACGTACGTCTAGGGACAAAAAAACAAAAAAAAACTGTCTAAAGAATATTGTAACAAAGAACAAGAAATTGGCAGTTTTTATCCAAATAATGCAAAAATCAGTCATTTTTGCAAAAGATCATCAAATTTTGCAATTTCTCCATTCCTGTGTAAAAATGTTTTAAATAGGATGGCACAGTTGAAAATATTATTAACTGATATGAGGCGTGTTTTTTAAATAAGTACTGTTTTACAACACCGAGGCCGCAGTGCTGCGGTCGGGGTTCTGCGCATGCGGGCTGGGTACCTGCATCTGTTGTCTACGCACTGACGCCATTACAGTTTGATTCTTCCTTGTTTACGTTGTGTACTGGGTGTTTAAGATGCCTCCAATAATCGTGATTCCCGCAGACAGTGAAGTACAGGCTGGTAAAAGATTTCTTAGTGCTAAAGGCCTAAAAGCAATCAATATTCATCATGAGATCTGTGTAGTTTACGGAGAAAACATTATGAGTGATGGAATGGTAAGAAAGTGGGAGAGAGCATTTAAAAGTGGCCGCACAAATGTGCAACATTTTTCTGCAAGACAATGCCCGTCCGCATGTGGCGAATCAGAGCAAAGATTTCATCACATCTTTTCGATGGGAAACACCAGATCATCCTCCGTATAGCCCCGATCTTGCGCCCAGTGACTACCATCTGTTTCTGCACTTGAAGGAACACGTGAGCGTTCAGAGCACCTTCGAGACGATGACGAAGTCAAAACAAGGTTGATGCAGTGGTTAACAAGTCAAGTGGCAGACTTCTATGAGGAGGGTATTCAAAAACTGGTACAATTTCAAAACGGTACTTACTTAAAAAACACACCTCGTATTAATTTACTGTTGAAACTGGTTCTTTACTTTTTCTGGGCTGAGGTACATGTATAACCTTACACCGGACATTCATTTCCATCCTAGAGTAGTTGTGCCGTAAATGTGACATTAGCTGGTAACAGTTAACTGCCAATGTCACATTTACTAACCCTTATGTATTACCGAGGGAATTAGATTAGGAAATGAGACACTTAAAGTAGTAAAGGAGTTTTGCTATTTAGGGAGTAAAATAAATGATGACGGCCAAAGTAGAGAGGATATAAAATGTAGACTGGCAATGGCAAGGAAAGCGTTTCTCAAGAAGAGAAATTTGTTAACATCGAGTATAGATTTAAATGTCAGGAAGTCGTTTCTGAAAGTATTTGTATGGAGTGTAGCCGTGTATGGAAGTGAAACATGGACGATAACTAGTTTGGACAAGAAGAGAATAGAAGCTTTCGAAATGTGGTGCTACAGAAGAATGCTGAAGATTAGATGGGTAGATCACATAACTAATGAGGAGGTATTGAATAGAATTGGGGAGAAGAGGAGTTTGTGGCACAACTTGACAAAAAGAAGGGACCGGTTGGTAGGACATGTTTTGAGGCATCAAGGGATCACAAATTTAGTATTGGAGGGTAGCGAGGAGGGTAAAAATCGTAGAGGGAGACCAAGAGATGAATACACTAAGCAGATTCAGAAGGATGTAGGTTGCAGTAAGTACTGGGAGATGAAGCATCTTGCACAGGATAGAGTAGCATGGAGAGCTGCATCAAACCAGTGTCAGGACTGAAGACCACAACAACAACAACAACAACATGTATTACTTGTACCAAAAGCTAAGTATTTTGATGGGATCTTCAATGCACTGCATCACTTACACTGCATTTTCCCTATTACACAAGTATAAATATAGAAACCACTTGAATGGCACTTTAGCTTCACAAATACAGAGTGTATACGTGGACAAGGAAAAAAAATTCCCTGATTTCCCGGTTAAAAATAAACTTTTTCCATGTTAATTGACAGTATACTCTTCCTCGGCACCGTAAAACTCATCAATTCTTTGAATGTTTATGGGGGAAAAAAATGTTTTGAAAGGCCTTTGATGTGCAGCATCGTGTACGCTGCATATTTCCATATTACGAAGGTATAAATTTGAATTCCACCATATACCGCACGTCACTTTCCGAAGCACTGAAATCGAGATTGCGATGCACTGTTGTGAGGCAATCATGGCTCGTGTCACTTATTCTCGCCAGCTGATGACAACATAGGCACGTGATGTAGTCATCCAATAGCAAGATCATTCTTAAGTAGCGCGAGCACACAAATAAGGAAAGTTAATGGTTTAAATTAATATACATAGCATTCACGTATAATATTGGTGTCGAAGATTAATAAGCTGGAAGAGAAGCTAAGCTTCCACGTATAATGTTGATCTTTTTTGCGCGTGTTACGCTTCCAGATACATAATACAAATGTGCCAGTAACATTTTTAATAACGACGTAAATGTCTGATCTCGGCTCAAAATTCTTCTAAATTCTTCGAAATTCTTCCTCAAAGAGTTGAATTATAAATAAATGAGAGTCAAACGCTTTGTGATTTAAGAAATTTGTCGTACATTCTCAAACATAGTTCATCTTACGTAAAAGGAAATTTGGTTTGAATGTAACGCTTTTCAAACCACCATTTCCAATATTTTCCTGCGGCCTTTTAGAAATAGGTTCGTTTCAGCAGTTGCAAGAGAGTGCCAGATAATAGGCATCACCAGACTTGTGCAGCTACGATGATGCAGGAAGCCCGTATGTTCGTACGTGTAAAACATTAAATGATCTTACATTGTGCCATAAAAGACACAAGACAACAGAGGATACTTCAAGAGCATCAGAATTTCGTGAACCATACTAAAATCCATAATTCGGCTTAAAATGCACATTCATGTGTCCAGATTCTTACTGTATTATCTCATGTTTGGTTCTTTATTATGGCATAATGACATACGTGCACTTGAAATGCAGCGAACAGTTGAAACTAGGCAATAGTGTGAAAGTAAACACTTCGTTTCAAATAAAGCAGAAAAGATTAATGAAAGCTGTTCTGCAAGGTGAATGCTTGACTGTCAGGAAGGTGGAAATAAAATCTAAAACAAATAATATAGCCTTCCGTAATTATGCAAAAGTATTTTAATTCATTTGATAACTCCCACCCACAATAATCTGTTTGTTACCATTTAACGTGAGAAAATAAACTGTAAGTAAACAACAAAATCACTTAATGTAATCACAGGTCACGTGGAGACATTCCATCTCTCCACCACAGCTCACGCTGATCTGGGCACCAGAGCCAGATTTACTACATGTCCGAACCGGTGCAATACTAAGTAGTGGCGCCCAGCCATACTTCTGTAACCAGAAGCGAAAGAAGGTACTGCTCGTAAGCGACTCAACTGCGCATGCGCAAGAGCCCGCCCGCAACTGCTCAAACGAATCTAATTTAAACAGTTGCCACGTCACGGGCATCGGAGGAAATTTGTTGTTAGGAAGCAATTCATAGTCTTCCTGAAGCCTTTGACACACTTTGCTGTTGGCAGACGCTTGTATGAGCACTGTGTTTTGTTGTTGTATATGGCGCGTTTCCTTTGCAACCAAAGTTTTATTTTTGTTTTTTTCCCCCCTCTCATTCATGTTTTGTTTCTGCAGTATTATCCTGTAATAGCATGATACAGTAATATCCTTTGTTAGAGTATTGGTTCTTACCAGTCAAAATCACAAAAATTTAACTGAAAACTAAAACAATGAAAAATTCCCGGAATTCTAAACAATTCCCGGGTTTTTCCCGGTTTTCTCCCGGACTAAAAAATTCCTGGGTCTTTCCTGGATCTCCCAGGTCGTATACACCCTGAAATACATAAACTGGTGGGCGCCTATTAGTTCGCTACTGTTCACCACAATCAGACCTAAGGCTACACAAAAGTTCAGACTGTCACCACGGACTTCACTCAAAAATAATTTAATATTTTATTATTTCAAGATTGGTTTTAAACAAGGAACAACAGTTTTAAAATAAGTCCAATGGAAATAAAAATAAGTGAAACAGCATAGATGTCCCCACATTTACCTACGAATGTCTGCAGAGTTTAAAAGTAATATCTCACAAACAAATGGTATTACACTTTACAGTGCAGTCAATTATGGTACAAATCATCTCCATTATCCATTTTGTAGTAACAACAGGTATTGTTCTATTAAACACACTATCATGTGCTACTGTTACATTACCACTGTACAGATTAGGTTTGCCTGTTGCTACAAATTCTATTCCAAGGAAACAGCACAACTTTACACACCTCATTTGAGAAATATTCACAGTATTAGCTTTGCACGATTCATCACACACTGTGCAAGTAATTTTTAATTTCTTTAGCTATTTAGGTACAAAAATAGACTTCAATATTATTAGTCAATATCAGCACAGTATCTGAATGCAGGTAGTGCAACAAGTAAAGCAAAGCGAGGCTGGCCACACACAAAAGCAGGTGCGAGTCTTGCACCCCTCGAATGGCAAATCCTTGTTCAAACAAAAGAAGGATTTGACAAGTTAATAGCTCTGAACACCATTCAGTTTTTTGTTCTGGTTACTGGCCGGTTTAGCTACTGTATAAGAGAAATTTTCCAACTTACTGAAATGCAGAAGCTGACAGTGAAACTTTCCTTGTACTGTCGGATGTGACGACTGCCGAATGATGTACCTGCAACAACAGAATTAAATATGTGGAAAAAGGATTTTGCACCTAAAGCCTGATTATGAATAACTGTTTCATTTGTACGACTATTAAGCTTCACTGTCTGACATCCCAAAATTTGGCTAAAATGCTGTATGTATGTTGAATGCAGACCTGTAATATGGTTAAAATACCATTTTATTAAATGGAGCCATTGAATTAAAGCAAGTGAATAAAACAACATTACACAACAGAATCAGCATGTGCTATGCTATGTTATTTGTTCTAAAAACTATTTTTTTCCAAACATTAATAATAATGCAATAAGAAATGAAAAGTCACAGCAATGAGAATGTTAATCAGAGATCTGTAGGACACAGATGTACATCAGCATAGTACCTGATAATACAAGGTCTGTTCAAAAAGTTAAAAATCAGACAGAAATGCTAATGGCCTTTGTGCTTACGCCATAATGCGATGGGGCCAAAGTGAAAATTATATTTTGCTTTTGTTATGTTGGCACGTGCTGTGCAATAATTTAAGTCTATTGCCAAAATAAACTGTGGAATAGTTGTGTCAATAGGGTTTTCAAAATATTCACAATGTGAGAAATTCACTGGAATGGATTAACTGCAATACACACCCATCTTAAAACCCTTTGTATGTGACAGTTTACTGCCTACAGGGAATTGTTACAAGGAGTCTACTTCATCATTTTCAAGAGTTAGCAAATGGACAGCTTTGTTCGAATGTTAGGATACGAGGATGAAGCAAATATAAACTGTAACTTTTTTCCATTAGTTTATTTAAGCTTCCAAAAAATTCATATACAAGATCTTAATTTTCTATACAGTCTCCAGAATTTCATATATTTTTCCAAGCAGATAAGCAGTGTCTTGAACCAGTTTTCATAAAATGAACATGGCTGTAACAGATGCGAGTTGTGTACGAACGCTTTGACAGCACCATTGTTATCCAAACAGTGGCGCAAACCACTGAAAATTGCAGGACGACATGTCTGGACTGTAAGGATGGTGTTCTAGTGTGGTATAGAACAATTCCTGAATTTTTATTGAGATCGGGCAGCCGTGGGGTGTGTCAAGTGTTGTCATGAAGCACGATCACATCCAGGATTGGAAATGCTTGCCGTTTCTGATAATACGCATGTTTTGTTGGGTTCACAAGTTGGCAACAGTATAAAGCATTCCCAGTAAAAAGATTGTAGAGAAAATCAATGAGAACTCCTTTAAAATAAAAAAGGATCATTACAAGAACCTTCCCAATGGAGAGACAGTTTTTGGCTCTGACTGGTGCAGATTCATCACTTTTGCACCATTGTGTGTTTTCAGATTCCAGTGTGTAATGGTGCACCCGTGTTTCATCACAGGTCAAAATCCAGCACATAAAATGCTCACCTTCAGTTTGGTAGCGCGTTAGCAGCCATTTGCACACATTGAGACAATGAAATTTGTACTCTGCAATGAGAAGATGACATACCCAACTTACAGACACTTTCTGAAATCTGAGGTTGTCAGTAATGATTGCCTGAGCACAACTGTAACTTATGTCAAACTCTGTAGCAATTTCACCAAATGATATTCTGCAATTGTCTTCAATAAGTTGGCTAACATGCTTATCTCGCTAGGGGTAAGATAGATACTGCCTACAGACAAATTAAAGACACCTTTGGAGAAAAGAGAACCACCTGCATGAATATCAAGAGCTCAGATGGAAACGCAGTTCTAAGCAAATAAGGGTAAGCAGAAAGGTGGAAGGAGTATATAGAGTGTCTACACAAGGGCGAAGTACTTCAGGGCAAAATTATGGAAATGGAAGAGGATGTAGATGAAGATGAAATGGGAAATACGATACTGCGTGAAGAGTTTGACAGAGCACTGAAAGACCTAAGACGAAACAAGGCCCCGGGAGTAGACAACATTCCATTAGAACTACTGACGGCCTTGGGAGAGCCAGTCCTGACAAAACTCTACCATCTGGTGAGCAAGATGTATGAGACAGGCGAAATTCCCTTAGACTTCAAGAAGAACATAATAATTCCAATCCCAAAGAAAGCAGGTGTTGGCAGTTGTGAAAATTACCGAACTGTCAGTTTAATAAGTCACAGCTGCAAAATACTAACGCGAATTCTTTACAGAGGAATGGAAAAACTGATAGAAGCCAACCTCGGGGAAGATCAGTTTGGATTCCGTAGAAATGTTGGAACACGTGAGACAATACTGACCCTACAACTTATCTTACAAGAAAGATTAAGGAAAGGCAAACCTACATTTCTAGCATTTGTAGACTTAGAGAAAGCTTTTGACAATGTTGACTGGAATACCTCTCTTTCAAATTCTGAAGGTGGCAGGGATAAAATACAGGGAGCGAAAGGCTGTACAATTTGTACAGAAACCAGATGGCAGTTATAAAAGTTGGGGGACCTGAAAGGGAAGCAGTGGTTAGGAAGGGAGTGAGACAGGATTGTAGCCTCTCCCCCATGTTATTCAATCTGTATATCAAGCAAGGAGTAAAGGAAACAAACGAAAAATTCGGAGTAGGTATTAAAATCCGCGGAGAAGGAAGGTTCACCAATGACATTGTAATTCTGTCAGAAACAGTAAAGGACTTGGAAGAACAGTTGAACGGAATGGACAGTATCTTGAAAGGAGGATATAAGATGAACACCAACAAAAGCAAAACGAGGATAATGGAATGTAGTCGAATTAAGTCGGGTGATGCTGAGGGAATTAGATTAGGAAATGAGACACTTAAAGTAGTAAAGTAGTTTTGCTATTTGGGGAGCAAAATAACTGGTGATGGTCGAAGGAGAGAGGATATAAAATGTAGACTGGCAATGGCAAGGAAAGCGTTTCTGAAGAAGAGAAATTTGTTAACATCGAGTATAGATTTAAGTGTCAGGAAGTCATTTCGGAAAGAATTTGTATGGAGAGTAGCCATGTATGGGAGTGAAACGTGGACGATAAATAGTTTGGACAAGGAGAGAATACAAGCTTTCGAAATGTGGTGCTACAGAAGAACGCAGAAGGATAGATGGGTAGATCACATAACTAATGAGGAAGTATTGAATAGGATTGGGGAGAAGAGAAATTTGTGGCACAACTTGACTAGAAGAAGGGATCGGTTGGTAGGACAGATTCTGAGGCATCAAGGGATCACAAATTTAGCATTGGAGGGCAGTGTGGAGAGTAAAAATCTTAGAGGGAGACCAAGAGATGAATACACTAAGCAGATTCAGAAGGATGTAGGCTGCAGAAGGTACTGGGAGATGAAGCAACTTGCACAGGATAGAGTAGCATGGAGAGCTGCATCAAACCAGTCTCAGGACTGAAGACCACAACAACAACAACAAAGCAAATATTCTCCTCAGTCGTGCTGGTCCTTGAGTGAAGTCGGTGAGCTGCACTTTAAACTGTTTCTCCTCCTCGTAAAAATGGTATGTGCCAGCTGTACCCTTGCGTCTTTGTTAAGAAAGTTGTCTCTGAACTCTGCCACAACTCTTTTCAAAATTTTGTACAGTTTTACACCCTCTATTGTGAGTAACTTGATTATAACGCCCTGTGCAATGTATTTCGATGCCTCCTGTTCTGACATTGTAATTCTGACCAAAGGAATAGTACAACACATTCCAGCTGTGGAGAACAACCGTGGAAATCAAAGCACCGACAAGCTGAGATTACGTTGCTATCCATTTACAAAAAGACGCGTTCAACAAAAATTCCTGCTTATATTTGCTTTACTCTTGTACTTTTCTATTAGTTGATTCATGTGAAGGGCACATCAAAACTATAACTACACATTAACACACCAGGAAACTGCACAATATGCTACCAAGAGCACAATATGTTCCCTGATGATAAGTGATTAAAAGATATACCAATTAGCTGATATCACACGCATATTAACAGATGTGTGTGTTTTGCACGGCAAATTAATCGCAAGAAAGTTGACACGTGTAGCAGTTACTGAATGCACAGGTAGATTCTTCTTAATAAATTATCTGTGGTGCCCGATTTATGTCTATGTACGAGAGGAAATGTAACTGCTTCAGCTAAGGACTATTGCAATATATAAAACCTTGGACTAGTGAGGTACACGATGCTCACATATTTCTAATGTGAATGACAGCCGTTTCTTCCCGGCAGGTTAAAACTGTGTGCTGGACTGGGACTTTTGAGCCGGAGCCTTTTACAGGCATGTGCTCCACCGACTGAGCTATCTGAACACAACTCTGACCCACCCTCTCACAGTTTTACCTCCATCAGTATCTGATCTCATACCTTCTAAACTTTACAGATCTCTCACATACCTTAGAGGACTATCACTCCTGGAAGGCAGGATATTCTGGAGACACGACTTGGCCACAGCGTGGGGGGTTGCTCCTTGAATGAATTTCAAGTTTCAGTGGTGTGCTAACTAGAAGTTTCAAATCAGTGTGAATTCCACTGCAGAGTGAAAACTTATTCAGGTACACGAGAGGTTTTTGCCAATTTGTAGCTTCGTTGGATAAATGTACAAGTCAATAACGTAAAATACAAATTCACGTGAACCAGATACTTCGTTGTCCAATGGCATGAAAATGAACAAATAGAATATCAAAATGTGTTGTTGAGAATAAACAAGATTGTACATATCTTCAAGTCACACACCATTTTTTTCCCTTTTTTTCTCAGTATGTTATGGCTAATTTCAGGATCTAATGTATGTACTTTGATACGGTATTCAATAATAGAGTAATACGCTCTAGGGGGCAAAAAAGATGTTCAACAAAGGAATTATCTAAATGGAGTGGAAATTGGTAAATGTGATGTACAGGTACAGTCAAACAAATAATTACAGAGTCAGAAAAATTGGAAAGAGCTTCACAAATTGAGCAAGTCAACAACACATTGTTCCTCATCTGGCCCTTATGCAAGCAGTTATTCGGCTCGGCACTGACAGATACAGTTGCCGGATGTCGAGTGATATCGAGTCCAATTCTGTCCAATTGTCGAGTTGTAAATATCCTAAGCTCGTCAGAGGGAGCTGCTCGTAAAGCTCCAAACAGCGATCTCGATGACCGTGGTAGTGTTTGGCAAATACGAAGACAAGCAGAAGAAACTCTCGTCCTGTGCGGGCGTGCATTACCGCCCTGAAATGCTAGCCCAGGATGGTTTGAAATGAAGGGCAATACAACAGGGTGTAGGATACCGTCGTACAATCGACTTACCACTGTGCTGTGAGGTTGCCACGGATAACAGCCAAAGGCATCCTGCTATGAAAACAAATGGAACCTCTGACTGTCATTCCCAGTTGGTGGGCCGTAGGGCGGGCAACAGTCAGGTCGGTGTCCCACCACTGTCCGGGCCATCTCTAGACACGTCTTCGCCGGTCATTGGGCCTCAATTTGTAGCGGGACTCGTCACTGAAGACAATTCTACTACAGTCAATGAGATTCCAGGCCGAAGTCACGCCTGAAGGTGCCCCAGACAGCGGTGGGGTATCAACCTGACTGACGCCCGTCGTAGCAACTGGGTGCCATTTATTTTCGTAGCAGGACCTCTTTTCCCGTCATCCGTGGCACGCTTACGACACAGCGGTACACTGACGATTTTCTACAGCCCGTTTTGTTACCTTCGAGGCAAGCCACCCTGGGCTCACATTTTAGCATGATAATGCCTGCCCATGTACAGTGAGAGTTTATACTGCTTGCCTTTGTGCTTGCCAAGCCCTGCTTTGGCCAGTAATGTCACTGGAGCCCACCTCAACTGAGGACGTTTGGAGCATTACGGGCAGCGGCCCCCAACCACCTCAGGATTCTGACGTTCACACATGCCAATTGGAAAGAATTTGTCGGGAGGACATCCAACAACTCTACTGATCAGCTACAAGATGTAAAAACGCTTTACTGACTTGTGAAGCTCGTTCTCTTGAATAAATCATCTAACTTTCCTAAACTTATAATCACTTGCTTTTCTGTACATATACATCACATCCACCGATATCCATCCCAATCAGATAATCTCTTCATGGTGTGTTGTCTTTTTTTGTCTTAGAGTGTAACTAAGAATTTGAAAACAGAAACAAGCAGGAATCTGAGGACAGAGAAAAGAAAATTTCTGACTAATTAACAAAATAAGATGACATAGCAGAAAAATGTTTTAAATGATGGAATGTTCATTTTGTTTTGTTTTAGGACACAAAAACAATTAGGGTCATATGCAACCATGTCAGAATCATGGAATATGAACATGAAAAAGAAGCTAAAAGCTAATACACGATAAACCCAAGTGATGGACAAAATACAGTGAAAAGCAGGGACTTTGAGAAAGGTCCTTAAAATACACCATAAACACAACGGAGGTCCCAAACTAAAGATTAAATGTCCTTCACCATACTGCTTCAAAAGATAAAAAGTAAAACGGGGCCGACAGCCTGTCTGTCGTTTGCTAAAATGGCTGATAAATCAGATGGCTAACAGAAATTTGAATACAGGTGGTTAAAAAAGGGCATTCAATCAGGAAATGGCAAACCTTCAAAAGTAGAGGACAATGAGCAAAAAGTGGTGGGGGATCACCACTTAACAAACGGTGGTGTCTAAAAACATAGTGCCCAACATGCAACATAGCTAAAATGATCTCCTCGCAGCAAGATGGCAGAGCGGAGGTTGGCCGAGCCCCAGGAACACATTTAATTTCCCAAAGTTTGTTCTCGTGAAGGGAAGACCAGTGTTGATGCCAAAGTGACACCACCTGGTGACAGACGTCAACACAGAGATCACTGGAGGAAGTGGAAGAACTAGCGGGCCGAGTTACGAGGACTGCAGCCTCAGCAGCAGCGTGAGCAGCCTCGTTTTCCGTCAGTCCGATGTGCCCGTGAACTCGCATAAACATCCCGGTGGATCCATCGAGAGTGAAAGCTTTGCTGGACCTGTTGCAGTAAGGAATGGGCGATGTACAGCATACAGAGTCTTTGAAGGGCACCGAGTGAGTCAGAGCAGACGATACAATTGGAAAACCTGTGTCGCCGAAAGTACTGTGTGGCCTGACGGAGGGTGAAGAGCTCCACTATAAATAATAAGCACTTTTCTGGAAGCCGATAGGAAAATTCAAAGAAATTAATGACAAGAATAGAAATAGGCTAACAGAAAAGGAAAGGATTCCTGACAGGTGGAGTTGCTGAATGCTGAAGATCCCAAGTGTGTCCCCCCAGGAAAAAAGAATTGCAGATATGTAGAGGAAGAAGAACAGTAAACTGAAAGATCAATTGAGAAACTTAAAGAATAATAAGACACCAGAAGAAAATAGCACAATTACAGAGATGTTGAAGGTAGTAGATGAAACAATTCAGAAAAAAATATACAGTCTCATAAGTGAAAAGTGGAGGAAGGAGATCCCAAAAGAGCAAGGGTCTTCTACAATTATCCCACAATACAAATGGAACAGTAAAGGAAATTGCAGTGACTACAGACGAATTTCTCGACTACATGTACACAGAAAGTGCTAGCGTTCTTAATTCTTGAAAAACTGAAGCCTGTGGCTGAAGATACTCATAGAAATTACCAATGAGGTTTTTCGGCTGGAAGCTCCAACTGTAGACTACATTTTCAACAGAAGGCAAATCTGGAAGAAATGCTGGGAATCCAATCATTGACTTTTGGTAATATTTGTAGATTTCTCAAAAGCTTGTGATAGTAAGCTAGTCAGACAAAAAATTAGTCACCCCTAGATAAATCATTACAACCATTATTTAATGTCATTTAATTCCAACCTCGGACTTGATAACTGCTTGTATTCGGTTAGGAAGGGAGTCCACAAAGTTGGGCAGGTACGCCACATCCAGGGTAAACCATTAGCGCCGTGTGTTGCCGTATGGCAACGTTTCTAACACATTTTTAAAATAGTCGATTCCACGACATTTACGAAGTGAGATTCCGTTCCACAGGACTGTAAAAATCACTACAATGCACCAGTGTTAACAATACATTTAAATTCTGCGGCTTAAGCAGTGTCAGAAGTCATTGTTTGCTGAATGACGAAGAAAAATGGCGTACAAGTTCGAGTAAGTATGTTTTACACAGTAACTTACGATATATAATTTGGTTTTTTAGTACGGTTGTGCTTTAAGCACTCAAATACATATTCTTTGGAGGTTACTGCTTGCTGTGAAATAAATTACATTCATTTAGGCTGTTTGAACATCGGTGTTGCCGTATGGTAACGCCAGGCGCTTGTACTCGGTAAAAGAACAAATTTTCTGTTTTTTGTTTTAGAAGGGGTTTCTCACTTGCTGAGGTGCTGGAGATTCTTTATAATGACGATATTGAAGGTGATGTGTTTGTTGAGCCCCCAGATCTGAATAGAAAAGAATGATGGATTATTGTATGTGCAGTGGCTGGACAACTCAGTTGTCACAATGATCTCTTCTTCATGTGATGCACTAGAAGATGGCCAAGTCAAGAGATTCTCACAACTAAAAAAGCGAAATATAATGATTCCCAAACCAAAACTGGTAGCCAAATATAATACATATATGGGAGGTACCGATCAGATAGATCAGAATCTAGCAGGCTATTGCATTGCTATAAGAAGCAAGAAATGGTACTGGTGTCTCTTTACACGGATGTTAGATGTCGCCGTACAAAACAGTTGGATTTTGTATAATAAAGCAAGAAACCAAACTATTTCTCAGCTTGATTTCAAGAGAGAAGTAGCAACAGTGTCATTGCAAAGACACCAAGCTTTACCAAAAGGAGTCGGGAGACCATCTGCACCGAGGACATGTTCCGACATCTGCATATCAGATTCAATTAGGTTTGATAAGACTGACCACCTCGTCCAGCACACAGAAGGAAAGAAGAAGAAAAGGTGTGCACACGAGGACGGTAAATCTATTGTGAGAACAATCTGTTAAAAGTGCAATGTAGGATTAAGTATCAATTGTATGATGAAGACTGAATAATAAATTTGCACAAAAATTGTATATGTAATAAGAAATTTCAATAACCACTTATTTTACTTGAAGTTGTAATCCATATAAACTTAGGTAGTGAAAGCACCTAGCGTTGTTATACGGCAACATCAAATATCTCACTAATGGCGGTAATGACTTTCGTCGAAACAACTCTGTTGTGTAATTTATGACTTTTACAGACATAATAAAGGAATTTTTTTTAAAAAAAATCACAAAAATTCCGGCGCTAATGGGTTAAGCAACTTGCTTAGAATTTGATTGCGTATTTCCACCAAACTGGGGGGATGGCTGATGTCGACATTTTACCCACTCGAGCCGTGGCGACTCAATTTGCTGGCGTAACAACTGCTTGCACCGGTATTGATAGCCACCTCCCTCGTGACTGATATTCGGTTTTTCTGGTCGAGGTGGAGGCTCGGCACGGCGGCAGTGAGTTGTGAACGGGACGTGACGGAAGGAGGGGGGCTGGAGCAGCAGTGCCCGGAGGTGGGGTTTTAATTGGGCCGAGTTGGGTTCGACGAAACGACTTGTCAAATGTCGGACAGCTGATAAAGAAAGTGACGAAGGTCGTGTTCTGGAGCTCTGGTGACGGAGCCTCCTCTTGCCTCCTGTTATTTAAAAAGGAGTTAAAAAGGTAACTGACTGTTTGGAGAGTGCACCTTAACATAGTGTCTATCAATATTCTAGCCCTGAGGATTTATTATTTAAAGGAATATTGGCAGATGTGAAAATTGACAGATGTGAACATTACCGAACTATCAGCTTAATAAGTCACGGCTGCAAAATACTAACGCGAATTCTTTACAGGCGAATGGAAAAACTAGTAGAAGCCGACCTCGGGGAAGATCAGTTTGGATTCCGTAGATATGTTGGAACACGTGAGGCAATACTGTCCCTACAACTTACCTTACAAGCTAGAATAAGGAAGGGCAAACCTACGTTTCTAGCATTTGTAGACTTAGAGAAAGCTTTTGACAATGTTGACTAGAATACTCTCTTTCAACTTCTAAAGGTGGCAGGGGTAAAATACAGGGAGCGAAAGGCTATTTACAATTTGTACAGAAACCAGATGGCAGTTATAAGAGTCTAGGAACATGAAAGGGAAGCAGTGGTTGGGAATGGAGTGAGACAGGGTTGTAGTCTCTCCCCAATGTTATTCAATCTGTATACTGAGCAAGCAGTGAAGGAGACAAAAGAAAAATTCGGAGTAGGTATTACAATCCATGGAGAAGAAATAAAAATGTTGAGGTTCGCCGATGACATTGTAATTCTGTCAGAGACAGCCAAGGACTTGGAAGAGCAGTTGAACGGAATGGACAGTGGCTTGAAAGGAGGATATAAGATGAACATCAACAAAAGCAAAACGGGGATAATGGAATGTAGTCGAATTAAGTCGGGTGATGCTGAGGGAATTAGATTAGGAAATGAGACACTTAAAGTAGTAAAGGAGTTTTGCTATTTGGGGAGCAAAATAACTGATGATGGTCGAAGTAGAGAGGATATAAAATGTAGACTGGCAATGGCAAGGAAAGCATTTCTGAAGAAGAGAAATTTGTTAACATCGAGTATAGATTTAAGTGTCAGGAAGTTGTTTCTGAAAGTATTTGTATGGAGAGTAGCCATGTATGGGAGTGAAACGTGGACGATAAATAGTTTGGACAAGAAGACAATAGAAGCTTTCAAAATGTGGTGCTTCAGAAGAATGCTCAAGATTAGCTGGGTAGATCACATAACTAATGAGGAAGTATTGAATAGGATTGGGGAGAAGAGAAATTTGTGGCACTACTTGACCAGAAGAAGGGATCGGTTGGTAGGACATGTTCTGAGGCATCAAGGGATCACCAATTTAGTATTGGAGGGCGGTGTGGAGGGTAAAAATCGTAGAGAGAGACCAAGAGATGAATACACCAAGCAGATTCAGAAGGATGTAGGCTGCAGTAGGTACTGTGAGATGAAGAAGCTTGCACAGGATAGAGTAGCATGGAGAGCTGCATCAAACCAGTCTCAGGACTGAGGACAACAACAACAACAGGAATATTGGCGCAATGTTATTGTGTCCTGTTCAGAGAATAATATGTATTTGTTTTGCAGTGTGTCTTGCCTTGACAGGGGCTAATGATTGTTAGTGCATCTTCTTTGAAGGCATGTGATTCTGTTAACTGGTAAACCGTTTCTGTCCACCCACTTGGGGGGCGATGTTATGAACTGAAGTGGTAACACTGGTGAGTGGCACTGTACCCGGTGGCAATGTCATGGTGCCGTATCAGGTACTGGCTACAACTTTTATATATCTAATTGTGATTTAGTAAAGTGTATTCATTCTAACCTACGTTAATGTGTTTTAGTCGCAACTGAATTATGTAGGGCTACTACCGAGTGAAATTTTCTGCTCTGCTTAAGTTCACCCTAACTAGTGTTTCTTAAGCCAATTTAGCAATACTCATTCAAGTGTTGGTGTGTGTGTGTGGGGGGGGGGGGGGGGGGGTTAACTGCAACTGCTCTCTTTGTCCCGCGTCTTGTCAGCTACACGTACTCGCTTATCACCTTACCCAGAGAGAGGCGTATGTATTTATTGTGTACGACAAAATCCATTCTAATTATCTCTGTCAATCTTAGCAAGTTTCCCCTGATCTTATTAAACGCCTTGTGAAGGTGTGTGTGTGTGTGTATGAAAAAGCACTGGTAGATAGACGCAATAAAAAACACACACAAATTTCAAGGTTTTGCAACCCGCGGTTGCTTCATCAGGAAAGAGGGAAGGAGAGGGAAAGACGAAAGGATGTGGGTTTTAAGGGAGAGGGTAAGGAGTCATTCCAATCCCGGGAGCGGAAAGACTTACCTTGGGAGGGGGGTGGACAGGTATAGACTCACGGGGACACACATATCCATCCGCACATATCCAGACACATACAAACACCTGCCTACACTGTGAAGCTTTCTATGTGGGAATGACCAGCAACAAACTGTCCATTCGCACGAATGGACACAGGCAGAAAGTGTTTGTTGGTAATGAGGATCACCCTGTGGCTAAACATGCCTCGATGCATGGCCAGCACATCTTGGCACAGTGTTACACCATCCGGGTTATCTGAATACTTCCCACTGACACCAACCTATCAGAACTCCAGAGATGGGAACTTGCCCTTCAATATATCCTCTCTTCCCGTTACCCACCAGGCCTCAACCTCCGCTAATTCAAGTTGACACCCCTCGTACATCACTTGTCACTCAACAACATCTTTGCCTCTGTACTTCCGCCTCGACTGACATCTCTGCCCAAACTCTTTGACCTTCCCTCTTTCCTGATAAAGCAACCGTGGGTTGCGAAAGCTTGAAGTGTGTGTGTGTGTGTGTGTGTGTGTGTGTGTGTGTGTGTGTGTGAGGTTATAAGTTGTATGTATCTTGCTAAAGTGAGACTCATAATTTGTGAGTGTATATTCTGTTATTGCTTGAGGGTGCTGTCACGCATGTGATTTATGTTCACAGTTGATTGCAAAACAAACGAGTCTACCTTGGAGTTTGCAGCCGTGACTTATGGAGCATTCTGCCCAATGCCCGAGGTCTAAGTTACTGCCGTGGGAGCACTTTGCCGCATCGTCTGTGGTGCCTAGCAAAAGTTGAGTAGTTGTCCTGTTCCTCAAAGCAACACCCGGGTTGAGCGACTGCCGCCAGGGTTGTAGGCTGTGGAGTTTAGCGGGATCAACTCGTGAACTTTGTAAATTACCGAACAATTCAAATTTCATTCTTACTGTTCAACAACTCGTATGTCTTGTGTTTATTGAATGCCATTTCCTTTTGTTTATATTGGTAAATTTCACTAGTTTGTCACTTTATATGTTACTGTAATTCTGATGGTTTTGATGATGTCATTAATCTGGAATTTAATTGATAAGTATGTTTTTCTTAAATGAATGTTAATCTGGTGAAAATGACGAACTATCTGACGGGTCTCCTTTCACGTAGTGATGAGTAATCCTTTCCTATCCTGAACCTGATACCTGGGGGGTTTCACCATTCTTCCAACATGTCCCAAGGATTTACTACAAGGTTCCATATAGATGATTGTGCAGGCCAGTCGACACGTAATAAGGTGGTGGAGTGTTCAGGAAACTAGTCTAATATTTTTCCAGGCCAACAAACACTGCTGTTGTCTTTTTGTGTCTGTGTGAGCAATGGCCTCTTCCAACACGAGTGGCTCCAAATGTGCACTTCCCACCACAGCGCTCCCCACTAATAGGTAGGAAAAGAACTTCACTTACTACCTGCAGCAATTCCAGACGTATCTGGAAGCAATTCCGATTCACAAGCTGTGCAATACATCTATGGTCACTCTCAGTCAGGATTTTTTTTCAACTACAATTCTGACAGCATGTTTCCAAGCCACTATTTGCAAACACATCAAACAGCCCATCACGGGACACCTACAAATCCAGCAACTTCACACACTGTACAATCACTGGCACAGACAGCACGATTACCCCTTTTTGCAATTCTGTCACACCCTTACATTTCTCATGTTTACTTACAATGTCTACATCTACACCTACATTTATACTCCGCAAGCCACCCAACGGTGTGTGGCAGAGGGCACTTTACGTGCCACTGTCATTACCTCCATTTTCCGTTCCAGTCGCGTACAGTTTGCCGAAAGAACAAACTGCCGGAAAGCCTCCGTGCCCGCTCGAATCTCTTTCATTTTACATTTGTGATCTCCTCAGGAGGTATAAGTAGGGGGAAGCAATATATTCGATACCTCATCCAGAAACGCACCCTCTCGAAACCTGGACATTAAGCTACACAACGATGCAGAGCGCCTCTCTTGCAGAGTCTGCCACTCGAGTTTGCTAAACATCTCCATAACACTATCACGCTTACCAAATAACCCTGCGATGAAACGCACCAATCTTCTTCGGATCTTCTCTATCTCCCCTGTCAACCCGATCTGGTAAGGATCCCATACTGATTAGCAATACTCATGTATAGGTCGAACAAATGTTTTGTAAGCCACCTCCTTTGTTGATGGACTACATTTTCTAAGGACTGTCCCAATGAATCTCAACCTGGTACCCGCCTTACCAACAATTAATTTTATTTGATCATTCCACTTCAAATCCTTCCGTACGCATACTCCCAGATATTTTACAGAACTAACTGCTACCAGCGTTTGTTCCGCTAGCATATAATCATACAACAAAGGATCCTTCTTTCTATGTATTCGCAGTACATTACAGTAGCCTGTGTTAAGGGTCAGTTGCCACTCCCTGCACCACGTGCCTATCGGCTGCAGATCTTCCTGCATTTCGCTGCAATTTTCTAATGCTGCAACTTCTATGTATGCTACAGCATCGTCCACGAAAAGCCGCACGGATCTTCTGACACTGTCTACTAGGTCATTTATACATATTGTGAAAAGCAAAGGTCCCTTAACACTCCCCTGTGACATGCCAGAGGTTACTTTAACGTCTGTAGACGTCTCTAAATTGAGAACAACATGCTGTGTTCTGTTTACTAAAAACTCTTCAATTCGGCCACACAGCTGGTCTGATATTCCGTAGGCTCTTACTTTGTTTATCTGGTGACAGTGTGGAACCGTATCAAACGCCTTCCGGAAATCGAGGAAAACGACGTCTACCTGGGAGCCTGCATCTAATACTTTCTGGGTCTCATGAAAAAATAAAGCGAGTTGGGTCTCACACGATCGCTGTTTCGGGAATCCGTGTTGATTCCTACAGATTAGATTCTGGGTTTCCAGAAATGAAATGATATGAGAGCAAAAAACATGTTCTACAATTCTACAACAGATCGATGTCAGAGATATAGGCCTATAGTTTTGCACATCTGCTTGACAGCCCTTCTTGAAAACTGACACTACCTGTGCTCTTTTCCAATCATTTGGAACCTTCTGTTCCTCTACAGACTGCTTGAAACATAAATGTCTCACTGATCGCTACTCCTTTACACTCATATGGAGACAGTGCACACACCGTTGAGTGCACAACTCAACCACTGCACCACCTGTAAAAGCTTACCAATTCATCTATCGTCTGTATGTGCACACAGGGACGACTAATTTTTTTTTTCCTGGTGAGCTTATACACGTATTAAATATGCACGTCATCTTGACAGAGATTGGCATACTATGGAAGATAATTAACTTGTTGAAGGTGCGTGCAGTGCAGACAAAAGCCAAGGTGAAATACCTACGGGAGCTGTCCGAGCAATTCAGCATCAGAACTCGTGCGAGACAAGGTGACATAATTTCACCACTGGTTTTCAATTTCGTCTTCACAAAAGTAATTCCGGAAATGTAAAGAGAGGCAAAGGAGTAAAGATAACTGGAAGATCACAGTTACTGGGATACGCAGACGGCATGGCAGCTACGGAGGAAGAGATGACAGGCACTGTAGGGGAAACAGCAAAGAATGTGCAGAGATGACTGAAATAACACAAGTAGACAGAGAAGCTCTAATAACACCCAATTACAGGCAAGAATATGAGACATAACCAGACTGCAAAATTTAAATATCTTGGTTCCTGGTTCAACAGAAATAATAATTTAAAACAAGAAATTAATCAATGTATGTTAATGTATCAAGGTTACTTCAGACTGAAGTAGATAATGTCATTACAAAAATGTATCAACTAAAACCAAACTTAACTCCACAATGCAGTGACACTACCAACATTGTTATGTGGGACAGAAGCCTTATGCAATACAAAAGAAGGTGAGAACACATTAATTTCGAATGGAAAATCAGGAAAAAGATCTCTTGACTAATCCACGAAGAGAACACCTGAAGACATGGAATGAAACACTTGAACACTGCACAGAAACTTAACGTGCGGAGAATAACCCTGGCAGACACTTACCGGGTCAAAGCTGTGCTTACAGGAAAACCGGAAACATTCCATCCAATTGGAAGATCGAGGAAGCGATGGGAGGATGGACTTCAGAAAGACCTTCAGCAACTGGATGTCCAGATCCAAAGTCCACACGATTGCCATCTACTGAGGAACACTGTTAAGTTGGTGCGCGATCTTCAGGGTCCGTGATCACCGATCTGGATGTGTGTAACTGGTTTCTTAATAACGTAATAGTTTGCATAATTATTCAAAGATCGCAAATAAAAAGTAGAGGTGATACATCTTCTTCGTCGTACAGTTCTGATCGAGGATGATTACTGTATTACTGTAATGGCTGTGAAGGAGCCTTGCACTTACCAAAAAAAAATTGAGGCAGACCAAACTAACCCTTACCGATCATGTGAAAAACCCTGGATCTCTATATTACGTGAAAAGTGCCAAGTAAAAATGTTTAGCTTTCTTTATACTTCAATTGCACGTGGTGCTCTGGCATCGAGTTGTGCAAGGCACTACTCATCTAGTGGGAGTACCGGGACTTTTTGTTGGTGACTTAAGATTTCTTCCTATTTTTTATCAGTTTTTCAAACACACTCTCAGTATAACTTCAACGCAGCCTACGTGACAGATCGAATCGTCTCCTCGAAACAACAGCTGTTCGTTCGGGTAAAAACGCCGCCAATGACGTGAGTAGGGATTCGGACTTGATTCCGACACTAATCGACACCTGCCACCACCGTCTCGATCGGTCAGTAATCTGTTCGTGTCTTGCCTATAAAAACCTCTCACCTCATTTCTAGCTTCCTCAGATGCCCTCTCCCTGGCAGACAACACTACGGACCACTCGACATTCGCACAAACTCGTGTCGGAGGACTGTGGGAGTGCCGTCAGCACGAGGGAGTGACGCAGGGTCGGCCCGGCACATTCGCTTCTCGAGCTGCCGCCTGTACCGGTCTCGCTCCTCCGTGACGCGTGCCACCGCCACCTTGAGGCGCTGCAGCTTGGCGACGAGTGTACGGTTCTTGACCTCGAGGGCCTGGCACTGACGCAGCCGCTTGACGCGACAAATCTGGGCGTAGCCGCGGTTCTTGAGTGTGCGCCGCCTCTGCTTCAGGTGCATTACGACCTCCTGCGGGTAGCCTCGGAGTTTCCTGTTGAGCTCGCAAATTGACAGCGATACGAGAGCGTCGTCACTGAGGATACCCTCGGCAGAGGACGTAGTGGACGTGTTGTGGGGCTGCCGTGCCGAATCCTCTCGTCGCAGCTGCTGTTGTGGCAGGTGGCGAGATGCCGACAAGAGGGGCGGAGTACCCAGCAGTCGCACGAGAACTGGATCCGCGCCGTCGACCTCACGCTCCCGGCACTGTCGCACTTGTTTTGGGCAGGAGTCCTCCACGTAATTCCGGTTATGGAGTGTGCGCCACTTCTCCTCGAGGTGCACCACCTCCTCGGGTGGGTAGCTCTGCAGCTTCTCGTCGAGCTCGGAAATTGGCAGAGACACGAGAGCATCGTCATCGAGGATCTCCTCGGCGGAGGTGGGATCTGGCGGCTGTGGCGTCAGCTCACAGTCGTCATACTGTCGTGACTGGTCACAGTCGTGTACAGTCAACAAGTCAGAGCCAGTGCCCGGCGGCCACGACACTGCCGGCTCCTCGATGTCGACCCGAACCTGTCGCAGCCGTTCCTTGCGGCACTTGTGCCAGGAGATGCGTTTCTTGAGCTTACGCCGCTTCTGCACGAGGCGCGTCACCACCTCGTGTGGGTATCCGCACAGTTTGTTATTGAGCTCGAACAATGATAATGACACGAGAGCGTCATCACTGAGGATGTCCTCGGCAGTGGAGGCAGTGGACTCGGTATATGGCGGTTGTCGTGCTTCCCCGAGGAGGAGATCGTGTGACGGCGGCGAGTCGGTGCCGACACTGAGCGGTACCTGCTCCTCACTCTCGGCACCGACCTCCTGGTACTGCTGCAAATGTTTGCCGGGGAGGTTCTGGGGCTCGGGCCACTTCCGATCTACGCACGGTATCTTCTCGCACGGAGAACTGTGCAGCTTCTCGTCGAGTATGTTGTCACTGACAACATCCTCGGTGGACGAGGCGGCGTACGGCACCTGCGGTAACAACTCTTGGGGGCAGTTCTGTCGGTAGTCGTGTGCTATAGGTGAGACCGTACCGGCATCCGCCATTCGCACCGATACGTGCTCCCCACTGGCGATCTCTAGCCTCTCGTGCTGTTGCCTTTTGCTGCTGTGGCCGGTTTCTTTCCAGTGCTGCTGTCGTGACCGATGTGCCTCGGGCGAGACGGAATCTTCACACGGAGGTCGCACCAGCACACGCTCCTCGCTGTCACACTCGAACTGCCGAGACTGTACCAGCTGTTTGTTTCTGGTATTCTGCGTGCAGCCGTGATTCTCGAGAGTGGGCCGTTTCTGCTCGAGGCACCTCGTCACTTCGCACGGGGTGCTGTGCCATTTATCGTCACTGTTAGTTTCCACGGAGGAGGAGGCGGTGTACGGCGGAGGAGGCAGTGGCACCACCTCGTGGGGCTGCTGTCGCGGCCGGTGGTGTCGGTTGGGCGGTGCCGGTGAAACGGGTGGGGTGTTCGGAAGCTGTACTGGAATCTGCTCCTCGCTGTCGCCCTCGGGCTCCTGGCACTGTTGTGGCCTTTTGCCACAGCAGTTACGTGAGTAACCACGATTCTCGATTGTGCAGCACGTCTGCTCGAGGTGCACCACGTCCTCGTGTACACGATTGGGCAATTTTTCGTCAGGCTCGATCTTCGAAAATGACACGAGTTTGTCACCAGTGAGTACGTCTCCGGTGGAGCGAGGTGGCCGCGGTGTGAGCTCGCGGTGGTCCTGCTGTCGGAGCCGGTCGTCATCACACGCGGTGGGCGAGATGGCTTCGGTGTCCGGTGGCCGCTCTGCTATCTGCTTCTTCATCTGAAGCAATTTGTACTGCCGCAGCTGTTTCCTGCGGCGGTCACGGGCGTACTCGCGGTTCTTGAGCTTGCGGCGCTTCTGCATGAGGCGCACCGCCACCTCGGGTGAGTAGCCGCGCAGCTCTCTACGGAGTTCGTACAGTGACAGTGACATTAGAGCGTCGTCACTGAGGACGTCTACGGTGCCGGAGGTGGAGGATGCGGCATACGGTCGCTGTGGTGCCTGCTCGTGGTCGCGCTCCTGATGTCGTGGCCGGTGTGCCGGTGACGAGACGGACCCGACGCTCGGCAGCAGAATCGGCACTCCCTCCTCGCTCTCGACAATGGAATCCTGAAGCTGTGGCGACAGTTTGCCGTGTAAGTTCCGTGTGTAGCTGTAGTTGAGGAGCTTGTGCCAATTAGGTTTGAGGCACACCACCTCACTGCACAGAAAACCATGCGCCTTCTTGTCGAGATCACTCACTGACGGCGACACGAGTGTGTCTACGCCGAAAGTGCCCTCGGCGGAGGAGGTGGCATACGGCAGCTGCGGTGCTAGCTCGTGCCCGTGTTGTCGAGGGCGGTCGTGCTCCACAGTCGAGACGGAAACTGCACGCGGGGGTCTCTCCGACACGTGTTCCTCAGCGTTAACCTCTAGTTCCCGGTTCTGTAGCTGTTTACTTCTGCAGCTCAGCTCGCCGGTGAGCCTGTGCTGCGGCCAGTGGCAGTGGCGTGTTTCGGGTGAGGCAGAGTTGGTGAGGAGTGGATGTACCAGCAACCGCTCCTCACTGTCGCCCTCAATCTCCCGGCACTGTCGCAGCTGTCTGGTGTCGGCATTCTGCGTGTAGCCACGTTTCTCGAGTGTGTGCCATTTCTGCTCGACACACACCACCACCTCACTTCCAGTGTCGTGCAGTTTGTCGTCAGACTCGCACGTCGACGGCAACACTGTAGTGTCATTTTTAGGTATTTCGTCTGCGGAGGATGTGGTGGATACAGTACACGAGGGTGGCAGCAGAGATGGAGACGGCGGAGGTGGTACCGGTGGCGGCTGCTCCGACTGGCGGTGCTGCTGTGGCGGCCGGTGGTGTGCTGCAGCCGACACAGAGCCGTTAGCCAGGGGAAACTCCAGCACTCGCTCCTCACAGTCGACCTCGAGCTCCTGGCGCCGTCGCAACCGTTTCCTGCGGCGTTCCTCCGAGTAGGCACGGTTCTTGAGCTTGCGCCGCCTCTCCATTACGCGCACTACCTCTCTACGCCGGTAGCCGTGGAGCTTCTTATAGATCTCAGAAATAGGGAGTGACAGGAGATCATTGTCACTGAGGAGTTTTTTGGTGGAAGAGGCAGTGGATACAGTATACTGCAGCCGAGGCGGAGGCAGATGCATAGGCGGAGGTGGTGGTGGTGGTGGTGGTGCCGGAGATGGTGGTGGTGGTGGTGCCATCTCGTGGTGGTGTTGCTGTTGCAGTGCTGCAGACGACACTGAGCTTGCGTCCAGGGCCCGCACCGGGACCTGTTCCTCACTGCTGATCTCGAGCTGCTGTTGCAATCGTTTCCTGCGTCGTTCCCGTGAGTAGACGCGGTTCTTGAGCTTGCGCCGTTTCTTCATGAGGCGCACCACCTGCTTGCGTGGGTAGCCGTACAGTTTCTTATAGAGTTCAGATGTGGAGAGTGACACGAGAGCATCATCACTGAGGATTTCCTTAATGGAGGAGTTGGTGGACACGGTGTATTGCTGCTGTGGCAGTGGCGGTGGTTGTGGAGACTGCACCAGCGGTTGCGCCTGCTCGTGGTTCTGCCGCCGCTTCATCTGGTGGGACGCTGCGTACGATGCGGGGCTGGCGCCCGGGGGCGTCACCAGCACTGAGTCCTCACTGTCGACCTCGAGATCCCGGCAGTGTCGTAGCCATTTCCTGCTGCGGTCCCGCGAGCTGCCGCGATTCTTGAGCCTGCACCGCTTCTTCAGGAGGCGTACAACCTCACTGCGTGGGTAGCCGTGCAGTTTCTTTTTGAGCTCGCACACCGTGAGCGATACTAGAGTGTCGTCACTCAGGACTTCCTTGGCGGACGAGGCGGTGGACGTGGTCTTCTCAGGCTCGGGTGGCGTTAGGTCGCAGTGGTGCCGCCGCGTCCGGTTACGGTGGTGCACCGCAGACGAGACAGAGCTTTCGACAGGCAGCTGCACCCGTATCTGCCCGTCAACTCCGAGATCCTGGTGTCGTCGCAGACTTTCACTGTGGCAGTTCTGCGTACGGCCGCGGTTTGCAAATGTGCGCCTCTTCTGCTTCGGGTGCACCACGTCCTCACGAGGGGTGCCGTGCGGTCTCTCGTCAAGCTCGCACAGTGACAGCAGTACGGGAGTGTCGTCACCAAGAACGTCCTCAACGGAGGAGTCTGTGAAAATAGCCCGCTCTAGCTCCGGCCGGTCGTGGCGGTGCACCGCGGGCGAGTCGGAACTGACGGCCAGTGGCGACGACAGCACCCGTCCCTCGCCGCGGTGCCGCCGTGGCGCGTACTCGGCCGGCAGCTCGGAACAGTCGCCAGTGATGGCGAACGTCGTCGCCGGCGCCCGGCAGGTGGCGGCGGGAACAGACTCGTCCCGCGGAGGCATCGCGTTTTCCACCGTGCAGCCGGGCTGCAGGTCCAGGTCGCACTCCCGTGCGATGCGGGTCAGTTCCACCCTGAGGTGCTCCAGCTTGGCGACGAGCGTACGGTTGGTGACCTCGAGCACGTGGTGCTGCCGTCGCCGTTTGCTGCGGCAAACCTGTGCATAACTGCGGTTTTTGAGCATGCGCCTCTTGTGTTTGAGGCGCGTCACCACCTCCTGCGGATAGCCTCGCAATTTCTCCTTCAGCTCGGACATCGGCAGTGACAGGAGAGCCTCGTCACTGAGGATGTCCTCGGCAGACGAGGTGGTCGAAATGACAAGTGGAGGTCGTGCCGCCGGCTCTCGAAAGTCGCCGTCTGAGTCGACGAGTGTGCCTCCGGGCGCACAGCCGGCATGGACAGGCACTGGCAAATCTGGGGGTTCTACCGTGGCATCGGCCGTGCAGCTGGGCTGCAGTTCGAGGTCGCCAGTCTGCGTGACACGTGCCAGCTCCGCTCTGAGGTGCCGCAGTTCGGCAACGAGCATGCGGTTCGTGGCCTCCAGGTTCCGGCTCTGCTGGAGCTGCTTGCTGCGGCTGTTCTGTACGTAGCTGCGGTTCTTGAGCGCACGCCGCCTCTTCTTGACGCGCAATACCACCTCAAACGGCCAACCGGACAACATCTTGTTGAGCTCACACGCCGACATTGACAAGAGAGTATCGTCGTCAAGGATGTCGTCGTCGAGGATGTCCTCGGCGGAAGAGGTCTTCCGCAGCTGCGGTGAAGCCAGCTCACGGCTCAGCTTCGGAGACCGACTGCGGTCGGCGGTCGGCCCGGACGTACACTGCGCCTTCGGCGTGTCGTCTGTGCGGTCGGGCTGCAGGTGGAGTGTCTCCGGTGCCGGGGAGTGCACGGCAGACTGCAGGGACCGGCCCACGTCGCTAGCCAGTGCCTCGGTCAGTACCTTTCGCCTGCGCGCAGAGAGCTCTCGCGGGCGTCGCGAACGTGGCCTCGTCAGCAGACCGCTGTCGATAGCCGAGGGAAATTCCTGGAAGAAAAGATATAGTGGATACGCCGCTTAACCACTACCTGGGGGATTGTTTCCAGATTTTCGATCTACAGTGGAATGTGCGCCAATTTGCGGACTGCCAGTCCCGCGAGGTAGCGAGAAACGTCTCTGAAGTTTCGAAGGTAGGTGAGCTACTGGCGGAAGTGCAGTAGTGGGGGCAGATTGTGTGTAGTGCTCGGATACCTCAGTCGGTAGAGCAATTGCCTGCGAGTAGATGTCCTGGGCTCGAGTCCCGAGCCTGCGCACAGTTTTAATCTGCAGGGAGCTTTAAATCACTGCACAATCCGCTGCAGAGCGAAAATTCGTTCTGAAAACAATCCCCCGTTCTGTGGCTAAGCCATGTATTCACAATATCATTTCTTCCACAGTGCTAGTCCTGCTGAGAAGTTTGGTACACAGGAGCCCAGGCACTGGCAGAGTACGAGCTGTGGGGACAGGCCTACTGTCCAAAGGACCCACGTTCGAGTCCCAGTCCGGCACACAGTTTTAATCTGTCGCGTAGTTTAAAATCGGCGCACACTCTGCTGCAGAGTGAAAATTCATTCTAGCAGATATTTTATTGAGGGTATTGTCCCACAGATTGGTGAAGAGATAAAGATGGTGTCATACTCATCTTTGCAGAAAGCAGTACACCTAGGTCTGCAAGGAGAGCTGGCTGATCGTTCTGTTTAATTTTCTCCCCGTGGCAACGACTTCCGGTTTGTGTAAACAATGAAGATAAATTGTGAACATTGGAAATACTCGGATCGTATTGTTAATAAGTCTCACACTACTCCTTATATTTACTATAGAGAGATTGGCCACCAAAGTGCCAATTGCAACCGTTGGCGGAACAGACAGGGAATAGGCAGACGAGGACCGAGAAGTTTTGGAGTCGACGTGAGATCTGGCAGGGAAATGGCAAAGGGGGGTGTCTTCACCACTCCCAGATCTCCACGAAGTCGCTGATGAAGTTAATTTTTGTGACTTAAAGAGGTGGTAAACACAACTGCGCAAGGCAACATCACATATAGGCCTGTTAAGAGTCTGATAGACAAGGGTGAGCAGGTGACCCCTAACAGCAGGCAGAAAAGGCCGAGTTTCCGCATTAGTGGGCTACGGACTGAAATTATTAGTCCATTAGGAACACGTCATGTCGATCTGGAGACTGGAGGTGGACAGTATAGACTGACACGGAAGGGATCAGAAAGAGGCCACGATTTTGGCACTATTCTGGGGAAATATTTCCTGCACCACTTTCAAAGCATAGTAGACTTCTGATTCAGTACAATCCACCAACTTGGCAGTGACAAAACTACATGCACTTGAGAAATCAAGTTAAAAGTGCCTATTTGCTCTATTTCGGTGTCGAGAGCCTGAGCTCCTAAAACTGTTTGCGTTGGAACAGGGAGAGTTCTCTGGGTGACAACCAGAATCCTACCACCTGCAGGAAATGTTTTCTCTGTTTGACATGCTCACCAGAAATGAGTTCTAGACCACCTGCAGATTTATGCAAAAAGAGGCATCCTAGGACAGAGAACATAAATGGAAAAAATCTGTACATCAGTAGGTTCGGATAGTTTTGACACTCACTCAAGAGGCAACATTTTCACACAGAACGATACTGGCCAGTATATACAAGGTTGTGACATTAGACAAGGAACAGCACAAGTTCAAAGAAAATAAAGAAACTACACTGCAGTTCTAAGAAGTGTGTCAAATTATGCCACCTCTAGAATCCAGTTCACACGAAAATTAAATGCTTTTGTCAGAACCAGACACACACTTCCTATGTGCCACGTTGAAGGAATCTGCGTGGCTGTATAAGGAGAGGCGATATTTTCCGACCACATATTTAACACAGCGTGAAATTCTGATAACGAATGGATGGCCCATAGCACAAAAGCCCTAGAGCAGGCTCGTCCAAACTGTGCCCCTGGGGCGCTAGCAGCCGCGACCGCCCGCGGCCAGCGCCCTGGGCGAATTTGTGTGTTGTCGCAGAGGCCGAGCCGTGTCGCGCAGGTGGACAAACCTCGTCATGCCGCTGTATGCAAGTATTGCAACAGATAAGAATTTATTTTGCGACCACACATCACTGTACTTTTCAGCAGAACTGGGGGAAAATGCATCTAAAACCAATCTTTTTTGTTAGTTCTTTATTTGAGTTTCAATGAATGAAACGATCAATCGTTAAAGTGATAAAAGTGTTTTAAAAACAGGATTGTACAAAATTAATTTTATGTTCTTTTTTGGCGTGGAAACAGGTGGGCAAAGTTTGTGCGCAAGTTACAAATGATCGTTGGTCCACCAGACCTCACGGAAAAATTTGAAAAAAAAAATAGCTCTTTCACCTCGAACTGTTGCTCACTGAGCAGCAATTAATGGAGAGAGCGGCAAACTTCATTTCATTTTCTATTCTAGGTGTCACCGAAGAATTTCTCAATCTTATACCATTAAAAGACAGAACCATGGTTTTGGATATTTTTCTAGCCGTGGAAAACGTGTTAGAATCAATGGGTTTAAACTGGGAACGCCTGATCAGTGTAACAAGGGATGGAGCCCCTGTGCTACAAGGGATACGCACTGGATTTCTGAGTTACGTGAGGTCAAAAATGGCTGAAGTTGGCTGTTCCTTATTCACGACAGCCCATTGTCTGTGCGAAGACTGTCAACATAACAAATGTTATGGACACAGTTCTTCGAATGGTTAATTATCTTCACTTGCATGGACACCGCCAATTTAAAAAATTTCTGGCTGATGTCGAGGCAGATTACCCAGATATCCCCTACCACACCGAAGTAAGATGGCTGAGCAGAGGAAAGGTGCTTCATCAGTTTTTCTCCTTGAGGGACAAAATAAATACCTTTCTGGAAATGAAAGGACGTCCAGAGGAATTACTTTGTGATCCTAAGTGTGTGGCGAATTTGGTTGTTTTGTGTGACCTTACTGGTCATTTAAATACTTTGAACATTTCACTCCAACACGGAAATCACTATGTTGTTGATTTAGTGCAGGCGATTGAAGCATTAAAAAAATTACAAGAACGAATTACAAGAACGGTTTGAAAACAGATTTTTGGAGATAAATGAGCTTCAGTCGGCCTTAGATAAATTTTTTCACCCGTTTTCCCTTCGGCATAGGGCGTCTCACAAGTGCTTCAACTAGAGATGATTGACCTGCAGTGCGATATCCGCCTGAAGGACCGCTTTCTCATGTGTAAAACTTCAGATGACTTTTACAGCTGTCTTCCACGAGAGAAATATCCTCTTTTGCACAATCACGCGGTCTAAGTTCTCTCAATGTTCGGTTCCACGTATATCTGTGAGCACTTTTTCTCTCTTTTAAAGCTTGCTAGAACTAAGGACCATTCAATACTTGGCGATAAAAATTTGACTAATTCTTTGAGGTTACGAGTCTCAGGAATATTGTATCAAGCATTGACAAAACCGTTTCCTCGAAAAAGGAAAAAGTGTAAAATGTTAATTGTCTTCTTTAACAATGTTGACTGTAAGAATTAAAGAGCTTTATAACCTATTTTTTAATAACTTTTCAAATGTGATCGGTTAAAATTATTACGTACAAAACAGCAAACTAAGGATCCGATTTCTAAACTCTAAAAAGGGATACAAAGAGATGTAGCCCGAAGTATAACAAAAAATACTTACTTGTAAATGCTAACAGTAAAAATGAGACTCTATATCCCTTACATAAAGTTATTTCTAAAATAGAATATTTATAACTCTAGTTCATTTAAGAAACTGATTTATTTTTCAGAAGACACCTACTGTACATATGACGAGTTTGCACGTGCAGCGGCCGGCCGGAGTGGCCGTACGGTTCTAGGAGCTACAGTCTGGAGCCGGGCGACCGCTACAGTCGCAGGTTCGAATCCTGCCTGGGACAGGGATGTGTGTGATGTCCTTAGGTTAGTTAGGTTTACTTAGTTCTAAGTTCTAGGCGACTGACGACCTCAGCAGTTAAGTCGCGTCGTGCTCAGAGCCATTTCAACCATTTTGCATGTGCTGTACTAATAGAATGAATGTGTGGGTCAGAAAACACCTAAGATGTTCTTCGATTCTTGTTTTGAATATTGTTGTCTAAAGCTTTGCGCAGTAATTCTGCCACACGAACACTAGTTGTTACCTAAACGGAAAATGGTTTGCTCGTTTTACTGCTCATCGGCCTCTTTTACAGAGGTGTGATTCCTCGGTTATTTTGTTTGCGCTGGATCTGACTGTGGGACAGTCCACCGCAGAGCAGTGGTCTGTGTTCTCTCTCTCTCTCTCTCTCTCTCTCTCTCTCTCTCTCTCTCTCTCTCTCCCTCCTATGTCGACAACGGACAGGGCGCTGAACTACACTGCCTGAAGCCCGCCAGGTGCAATCCTTGAATGAGCCTGCCCTAGAGCATACCCTATCATTTACTGTCAGTTGTGGAGGAAAGCATGTAACAGCGACAGCGTGCCGGGACAATTGCCCTTGGGCATTTTCTATTATTATCATGACCCAAAAGAAATCATTAATGGCAAGAAAACTTAACTGTCTTTGCGTCAAATCGTGAGCAGTGAATTGGGCTAACCACTCCCGACACGTGTGTGCTGCCTCATATTCATGAAATACTCTAGCAAATGGGAAACTGTACATATTCTACCACTCTACCTACGAAGACAGGCTATTGTCAAATTGCAATCTCGCCTTGGGACACACACGACACTGCATTTGTCACGTCTTCTAGACTGTATGAGTTTCTTAGACTGTCTTTTGGCTTGAGGCATGCGCTGCACCCATCACTTTTCCCCAATCTGCAGTATTATTGCTGCACGGATTGGAACCCAACACTTATTTAGTATAGCTGGATGAAATCGCTGACTTTTCACAGAAGATATAGGAACACGCTGAACAACTGAGAAATATACTATTATGGTTACAAGTTGATAGCCTAAGGTTAAAGTTGGAAAAGTGTTCTTTAACACAGTGTCAGGTAAAATACCTGCGCCACATTGTAAGTTCTGGTGGCATAAAAGCTGACCCGCATCTCACAGAAGCAGTTCACAATTCCCCACCATCAAAAACTGTGAAAGAGCTAGAATCAGTTCTCGTTCACGCTAATTACTATCGCAGATAGCCTTTAACTATATTATTAAAAAATGGTATCTTTCAATGTGAAATGGTGATGAAAAAAGTTAAAAGATGTTCTGACAAAATCCCCTCTGTTAACTTAACAACATTTTGAAGCACTACTTATTCTACCGTGTGATGCTAGTTACTGCACTCTATTACATGTTTTTAGTCAGAAGAAACACAATGAAGAGGAACCAGTCGGTTACACATTGCATCGGCACAATGGAGAGGAAATTATTTATAATAAATGTTTTACAGTAAGTTGAGCCAGCTCACGCTAATTTTAGAAGGTCCGAGTAGTTGACTGATAGCATGGTCTCTGAAGCCGGCTGAATACAATTACGAGAAGACCACAGAAAATTACACCAAATGCTGATGCCCTAATCCAAACAGTTCGTGTGCAAAAGCAGATGAGGTACTTACAGCCAAATTGCAGGAGGTGCACGAGTAGGACAAAGAACGCAAGCAGTATGCTACTGTAGTGTCGCAGAATAGTAAAGAGTTGGAAACGTGGAATATTGTCAAAGTTTCGTTGCCAATGCTGAGAGCCAGAGGCAGTAGGTTAGCCAAGAGGTAAGAGGATTGCACATGTATAGAATGTGTCGTCATGCATGGGCAATGGCCTGGTTACACACAACAGGTGAGAGAGAATTGCTTAGCACGCGGGTTTGTGTTAGACGGAGACTTTCGTAGAGTGCAAGACAGAGGTATAGCGTCAGCTGTACTGCACTTCACAACTTCGCGTAAGTATGCCGCAACAACACTGTTGCAAGAAAACCTAAGGGTTGAGTACGACAGATAAGTCAGCAGTATAAGTGGAACGAATGCGTTCATTACAAACGAGCACGATGTCAGGATGTTGCTAGTGCTTCATTTAAATGCGGCAGCTTTGATAGCAACAAGACACTCGCAGTTAGACTTGCAGTTAGATGTGTACTGGGTCGCTGATGGACATGTTAATCTTTATTAAGGAGATGTTGCAGTAAGGGCGGCCCATCCAGCAGCAGACGTGACAGGACAGTACCAGCTCTGGTCCTCTCTGCTGCCACTGTCAATCATCGGCCCAGGATTAGCAGACATTACGGCAGACTCGCTCGCTGCCAATGCTGACCACATCGGTGAGCCGTCATCGAAATCGTGCGGGGCCCAGGCCCTGTGCGTCTGCCGTCAGAACCAGGTGAGCCGACGCCGCCGGGGGATTGCTAACCATTCAGCCCGTCCACCGCGGGCAAGCCACCAGGAGGAGCAGGGAAGAAGACGGGGTGGGTCAGAGTACACTCCGCACTACGAGAACGCCTCTCGTGCTGACAGCGGCGGGACTCCAACACGGAGCCTCCTGCTGTTCGCAGCCGAGCCGGCCAGCCAGCCGGGCGCCACCAGCCACACACGGCCGAAGTACGAAGTGAGGACATTCCTCCGCCACGTCACAGCACACGGCGCTGCGCTAGCAAGACTGTGCGGCCCGGATCTGGAGTCATCGCTACGAGTCAGCGAGGACTCGGGGAAGGTCTTTGATATCACCAAGCCACATTGTACTCGGCGGGAATAAAGTTGTTATGAATGAATAATGTTTCTCTGGCATTTCTGATGCGTCCACAGTCACAGCATCCTGACACAAGTGGAGAGGTCACCGCTCGGACTCCAGTCCACCATGAGCGACCGGGACCACCGGGGAGCCTACACTACTCTTCCAGAAACTGCATAACAAGTTTCCATTTTATATCGTAAACCACAAGGAACTCAGCTGGTAATACCAAAAGTGCTCCTGCACCGTATTATCGTACAGCATCACGAATGTATTCTAGCTCGGCATAGTGAAAATCGGACCACAATGCCCATGTAGCGGCGAAGTATTTCTGGAGGGGTGACATCGCAATACTGAAGATTACATCTGCGATCACATTCCCCGTGCACGGTGAGCACAACAAACTAAACCCAGAGTGCTGCAGGAAACTCTGCCTGAGACCTGCACACCTTTTGAGACGGGAGCCGTGGACATCTTACGACCATTACCACAAACGACACAAGAACACAAATGGATTTTGTCTACTTTTGACCATATTTCACTGTATGTAGTTCTAGTTCCAATTGTTGATATAGCAAAGGAAACTGGGGCAATGGCCCAGTTCTACCTTTCGGAAGCCCGGACGAGAATTAATAAATGAAGAACTAACCTTTTTCGTTCTAAAGAAAATGGCACACTTGAGTGTGTTCACGAGACAATCACAAAGGTGCTTTCTTGTACGTTAACAGAACTGATAATGGGATATGTACTTACTGTACACGGTGTCTGTCTGAAACAGTTTTATCCACGAATGAAGTTTTGTACAGGCGAAAAAAAGTTGAGCTACCTTTTTTAAGTAGATATGCTGCCAGCAGGCACGGACTCTGGCAAAGTCAAGGGGCTAGCCAGGATGCAAAGCTATTTGAAGAAAGGTGAAACACAATAATTTCCAGAGGAGCTCCTACGCAGGTAAAGAGGGTAGTAAAAATGCAGTCTTCACTTCCTACCAACGGGCGGAATGGGTCTTACCGCAAAAATCCTATAATTGTGACAAGAATGACAAAGAAATTCTCCCCGTGTTATTCACTAAGGTACACAGTTTCGTCCATAGATCCACCAACAAAGGAGTGTGAGTTATGAGGATTTAGTTAATTTGTATATTACCTTGTCACTGGTCTTCAAGCACGGAGAAGCCTGCAAATCCACAACTCATTGATAATTCTTCTTATGTCTGTAGCAAAGCTCAACTTCGACTAAAACCAGGACTCGTCGGCTCTGATTTATAGGAAGGCTTTTATCTACATCTACATCTACATCTACATCCATACTCCGCAAGTCACCTGACGGTGTGTGGCGGAGGGTACCCTGAGAACCTCTTATCGGTTCTCCCTTCCATTCCAGTCTCGTATTGTACGTGGAAAGAAGGATTGTCGGTATGCTTCTGTGTGGGCTCTAATCTCTCTGATTTTATCCTCATGGTCTCTTCGCGAGATATACGTAAGAGGGAGCAATATACTGCTTCACTCTTCGGTGAAGGTATGTTCTCGAAACTTTAACAAAAGCCCATACCAAGCTACTGAGCGTCTCTCCTGCAGAGTCTTCCACTGGAGTTTATCTATCATCTCCGTAACGCTTTCGCAATTACTAAATAATCCTGTAACGAAGCGCGCTGCTCTCCGTTGGATCTTCTCTATCTCTTCTATCAACCCTACCTGGTGCGGATCCCACACTGCTGAGAAGTATTCAAGCATTGGGCGAACAAGCGTATTTTAACCTACTTCCTTTGTTGTCGGATTGCATTTCCTTAGGATTCTTCCAATGAATCTCAGTCTGGCATCTGCTTTACCGACGATCAACTTTATATGATCATTCCATTTTAAATCGCTCCTAATGCGTACTCCCAGATAATTTATGGAATTAACTGCTTCCAGTTGCTGACCTGCTATTTTGTAGCTAAATGATAAGGGGCCTTTATGGCTTTAATTACAAAACGTGATCAGAGGTTAATCAACTACGTACATCTTGTTCTTAACAAACTCCACACTTCCAAAGAATAACAAGAGTAGCCATACATCAGCATTTACATTATTATAATAATCTTCTGGTCATCCGTATTCCTCGAACACACAGTTTGTGCAGAAGATCCTTTGCTACCTCTGATTACTTTGCATGCCACGATGCCAAGTACAGCTCTAACGTCCTTAGGCACGGCACATAGCTTGTGTGTAATGTGTCAGAGAAAATAATACAACGCATGAAACGAGACTTTTAACTTCTGGGCGATTTTTCTGGATAAACAAATGAATAGATTTTCTGCTAATAAAGCTTGTTCATTTATATTCCAAATTGGGACAAGATTTCACCCTACATCAACAAAAGCTGTGGCTACAAAACATCTGGGAAATCTTGTTTTCTTCCAATTTGATGGCAACATACCGTGTCTTGCACTTTGTCTGCTGCTGTAAAAAGGCACCTGTGCTCTTCATTAACACCAGCACTGTAACTTGACAGTTCTCAGCTGGAAGCTGATGGTGTGAACCGCCATAATGCGCAACAGAAAAAATTAAACAGTGACTGACACAGTAAACTGCTTTATTTATCAGGATGTACACATGGACAAGGAACAAAAATTCCTGGATTTTTCCCGGATTTCCCGGTTGAAAGTACACTTTCTCCAGGGTGAACATACACTTTTCCTGTATTAAGTGATATAAGTGATAGTATACTTTTCCTCGGCACTGTAAGACTTATTAGTCCTCTGAATGTTTATGGTTTTATACGCCGACGTAGAATTTCCCAGCACTTTAGAAAACGAAACACAGGAGGGAAAAAAACATGTTCTGGAAAGATCTTTGATGTGCAGCAACATGTATGTTGCATATTTTCGTGTTGTGAAGATATAAATTCGAATTTCACCAAACACCGCATCTTACTTTCCAAAGCATTGTAATCGAGATTGTGAAGTGCTTTTGCAAGCCAGTCATAGCTCAAGTCGCGTGATGTCTTTCTTTCAGATATTTTTTTTTCTTTTCTTTTTCTTTTTTTTTTACACCCGGTCTGTGACTTGGGGGGGGCTGGAAACCAGCAGCAATGGGAGCAAAACTCAAAAAAGTGGGGAAACCAAAAAACAGAAGGAAAGCTTAAAAACCACTATATAAGGGGGTTGTTTCCCCCAAAAAGAGCTTCAAATGACTGACATTATCTCACTGGCACTAATGAACTCAAGAACACGATCGGCTGATCGCATGTCATCTGCTAAAATGGAAGATATATCAGGCGACAGCTGCAGACGGGCGCGTAATGGAGTAAATAGGGGCACTCAAGTAAAAGGTGTCTCACCGTCCACAGTTGAGAGCAGTGGGGACAAAGTGAGGGAGGATCGCCGCTTAAAAGATGTCGATGGCTATATAGACAGAGCCCTATCCGGAGCCAATTAAAATTACCTCCTCCCGACGACGAGTTCACGAGGAAGAGGTCCAAGCACAGGGAAGAGCTTTCATGTCCTGAAATTTATTATTGGGAAGTGTCGACCAATGTGCGCGCCATAAAAGAGCAACACGACGACATAAAACACTCCGCAGATCGGCGAAGTGAATCATGCAAACGCCTGGCCGAAGAAGAGAGACTGCAGCCTTGGCCGCTATATCTGCCGCCTCATTTCCACAGATACCAACATGTCCTGGGATCCAGAGGAACGCCACCGAGACGCCCCCCAAGTGGAGCAAGTGGAGGCAGTCCTGAATCCGGTGGACCAGAGGGTGGGCAGGGTATGGAGCTCGGAGAGGGGAGATAGTTGAGTGAATCTGAGCAGATAACATACTGTATCCACTGATGGCGAAGGGTGTATTGGACAGCCTGGAGAACAGCGTAAAGCTCCACAGTAAAAACTGGACACTGGTCGGGAAGCCAGGGGGGTGTCGCCAACAATATAGGCACTCCCAACTCCAAACAATGGTTTTGAGCCATCAGTGTAAATAAATGTGGCATCCTTCATTTGTGCGCATAGAGCAGCAAATGCCCGACGATAAACAACAGAAAGGGTACCATCCTTGGGAAACTGACAAAGGTCACAGAGCAGGCAGGTCCGAGGCTGGAGCCAAGGCGGTGCTGTACCCCAAGTTGTCAAGAAAGTTTTAGGAAAGTGGAAGGAAAGAGAATCACGTGATGTCGCCATCTGATGACAGCATAGGACACGTGATGTAGTCAGCCAATAGAAAGATCACTCTTAAGTAGCGCGAACAGACAAATAGGAAAAGTTAATGGTTTAAATTAATATACATAGTGTGCTACGAGAAAAACAAAGCTTTCACATACAATTGTGGTCTCGAAGATTAATAAGCTGCAAGAGAAGCTAAACTTCCACATATAATGTTGGCCTTTTTTGCTCATTTAAGATATATCACACAAATGTGCCAGTAAAATTTTTGATGACGATGTAAATGTCTGATCTTCTGGGCTCGAAAATCTTCTAGGTGGTCGCCCTCAAAAAGTTAATTTTTAATTGAGAGTCAAACGCTCTGTGATTTAAGAAATTCATCGTACATTCTTGCATATAGTTCATCTTGTGTAGAAGGAAATTTACATTGAAAGTAACCCTTTCTAACCACCATTCGCAATATTTTCCTGTGACCTGTTAGAAACTGATCCGTTTCAGCAGTTGCCAGAGAGCGCCAGATAACAGGCGTCATTGCTCTTGTGCAGCTACGATGACGCAGGAAGCACGTATGTGTAAAACATTAAGAGGTCTTGGACTGTCACAAACGAAACAAGGCATCAGAGGATACTTCAAGATCATCAGAATTTCGTGAACCATACTAAAATGCGTAATTTGACTTAAAGTTCATACTAAAATGCATAATTCGACTTAAAGTGCACATTCATATGTCCAGATTGGGATGTAAATGCCATGCAAGCTAGAAGATGGAAAATGTGCAGTTGAAATGCAGCGAACAGTTGAAACTAGCCAACAGTGTGAAATTAAACACTTCATTTCAAGTAAATTGAACGCTTCAGCACTTAAGATTAATACAAGCCATATCTCTTTAGCAAACCGACAAAAATAACTTCATCGTTCTGCAATGCTTGACTGTCAGAAAGGTGGAAATAAAACCTGAAACTAATAACATATTTTAGCCTTCCGTAATTGTGCGAACATATTTTAATTCATTTGATAGCTCCCGGCCACAGAAATCAGTTTTGTTTTTATTTAATGTGAGAGCAGTAAATGAAGAGGAAACAGCAAAATCACTCAACGTAAACACGGGTCACGTGGAGACTACCCACCTCCCCACTACAGCTCAGACTGCTCTGTGCATAGCCCCAGATCTACAACATCTCTTAACCGGGGCAATATTAGTGGTGCCCAGCCAAACATCCGTAGACAGAAGTGGGAAAAGGCAACATATGCAACTCAACTGCACATGCACAAGAGCCTGCCCGCAACTGCTCAAACGAATGTAATGTCACGTCACGCTCATCGGAAGCAATTTGTTGTTCAGAAGCACTGCATAGTCTTCCGAAAGCCTTTGACACACTTTGCTGTTCGCAGACGCTTGTATGAGCACTATGTTTTGCTGTTCTATATGGCACATTTCCTTTGCAACTTAAGTTTTTTTTCTTTTTCTTTTTTTCTTTTTTTTCCCCCTCTTGTACATGTATTGTTGCTGCAGTATTATTCTGCATAAGTGGGACACAGTAATATCTTTGTTGGAGTACTGATTGTTACCAGTCAAAATCACAAAAATTTAACTGAAAACTAAAACAATGACAGATTCCCAGGATTCTAAAAAATTCCCAGTTTTTTCCCGGATGGAAAAATTCCCGGTTTTTTCCCGGATCACCTGGCTGTCCCGGGTCATAGACACCCTGTTTATAATTATCAATAGTCACAACTTTCACGATGATGCCCTTTACGGACGAAATAATCACTTACCGCACCTTTCACACCTGGCAATGTTTGTTAACATGAAAGATGCCACGACGTACCACGGCTGGGAGTCCACTTTATGTGGTCACTATATGCCCCCCCTCCCATAACTGGCTAGGGGGACAGCACACAAGAGCCAACAGAACCATGTCTAGCAAAGCACTGTTGTTTTCTACACAAACTTCAGGTTGCTGGCAATTTTATTTTTTCAACATTACTTAAATTTATATTTGATGTTACCAAGTTTCTCGTATTAAGAAATGTTTTACCTGCTACTGATGGGACAATGTCACACATTACAATTCCACCATCATTCTGGAACCACTCACTGATTTGCGAGAACAGTTGGTTTTGCAAAATTTCTTTGCTGCGTTGCTGAACTTGAGAAGGGTGTGAGACACCATTTCAGCTTCTTGCCAATGTTATTCAGTCAGCACGAAGATGAAGATGTGAAGGAAACCGAGGAGAAATCCGTAAAGGGAATTAAAGTGCAGGGAGAAGAAACAAAAACTTTGTGGTCTACCAATGTCACTGGATTAGGTTGGTGCATAAATTAGTTGTGTTTTTGTTTTGAATCTTACAAAGGGTGTCTGTAAAATATGGTTCCCAATTTTTATTTTTTTTTTGTTTCCACAGTGTAAAACATGTTTATTTCATGAATGCATACATTTTTGGAAAGTTCAGACTTTAACCTATTTTTCTACATAGTTGTCATTGAGGTCAATACATTTTTGCATGCAGTGTACGAGCTTTTGAATAGCCGAGTAAAAACATCTACCGCCAAGCTGCACAGATACCTGAGAACCACTTCTTGCAGCTCTTCTCTGCCGCCGAAATGCGTTCCACCCAGGTGTTTCTTCATGCCAGGGAAGAGACGGTAGTCACTTACAGCTAAGTCCAGGCTGTAGGGTGGGTGTTTCACAATACCCCATCCAAATTTTGCAATGAGCTCGTCGGTAGCTCTAGCGGTGTGCGGTCGAGCGTTATCCTGATGGAAACGCACCCCCTGGAACAGCGTACCCCTCCTCTCGTTTTGAATTGCACGGCGCAATTTTTGCAGTGTCTCGCAGTACACGGCAGCATTGATTGTCGTACCGGTGGGCACGAACTCGCACAACAGTACTCCCTTCCTGACCCAAAACACTGTTGCCATCATTTTGCCGACATTTTGCGTCTGTTCGAATTTTCGCGATCTCGGCGACTCTGGGTGCTTCCACTGTTTGGACTGTTCTTCGGTTTCGGGTGTGCGGTAGTGCACCCGAGTCTTGTCTCCAATGACAATGGAGTCGAGGTATTCCTCGTCACAAGTTCCGTGATCTCGAAGAAGTTCTCGGGACGCTTCAACACACTGACGTTTGTGGTCTTCGGTCGACATTCTGGGTACTCACCTCGCGCAAACCTTAGCATACCCTAGACGCTCCGTCAAAATCTTGTCAATAGAGGTTTCGCTGACATCAGGGATCATTTCGAAGAGCACACGAACCGTCACTCTTCGATCTGAGAGCACCGCTGCCTCCACTTTTGCGGCTGTTTCGTCAGAAACAGATGGCTGTCCGGAACGCTCGTCATCATGGACACCAGTACTCCCGTTCTCAAACTCTCTGCACCATTTTCGCACATGTTGTACGCACGTACACTTGTCTCCATAGATTTTGCATAGCTGGGAATGGATTTCTGGCAGCGCAATGTTTTTTGAAGACAGGAAACGGATCAAAGAGCGTAGATATAGCAAAAAGCGAATTACGGCTGCCAAAAAATAAAAAACTGCACTATACTCCATGCTCAAAAATAAGAACCTAAGTAGGAAATTAAAGCCGACAATTTACAAAACAATGGTCAAACCAGTTCTTACGTATGGCAGTGAGGCACGTGTACTGACGGACGATTTGGAAAAGAACCTGGGTAGGGAAATTGCTGAGGAAGAGTTTTCATCCTGTAAAAGAAGGAGACGTATGGGGAAATAGGACCAATGAAGAAATAAGGTCTCTGTACACAGAAACTGGCTTGGTAACCTCAGTCAAAATGATAAGGCTAAGATGGTTAGGACGTGTCCAGCGGATGCCAGAAGAAAGGCTCCCGAAGAAGCTGATGGTGGGACATCCGGGCAGTAGAAGGAGAGGACGGCCACGCGTAAGATGGCTGGAAGACATGGAAGCTGACCTGAGAACAGTGATAGTGAGGAGATGGCGCAGGTGTGCTGGAAACCAACACGACTGGAACTCTGTGACTGAGAAGACCAAAGTCCTTAGAGGACCATAGTGCCACAGATGGGGATGCGATGTTTCACATGTGCGAACACATTCTGCACGGTACGCTCCTCATTATCTCCTCCGGATGTACAGATCGTTCCTCTCTATTACAAGGAACACAGATTCATCACTGAAACATCCTCGGATCATAAATACAAAATTCTGAATCCCATTACGAAATGAAAACCTCGTATGTGTTAACAGACTATTACAAGCAAAGGAAAACAGTTGGTAGAGCACTTGCCCGCAAAAGGCAAAGATCCCGAGTTTGAATCTCAGTCCGGCACACAGTTTTAATCTGCCAGGAAGTTTCATATCAGTGCACACTCCGCTGCAGAGTGAAAATCTCATTCTAGCAAAGGAAAAATCTGTGTCCTCAATCTAAATTGCAAAACTATCTTAGCCAAGACTGATCACTCACTTCCACAAAAAGATTAGGACCAACTCTAAAAACTCCTTCTTGCAGTTATGACTGACAACTCGATTTAAAAATCTCTCATTGGTGAGAAATAACTCTGGATTTGAGTCTGCAATGATTATCATTTTTTTAAAGTCTTCCCATTGTTCTAAAGGAAATGTTCCTGTCTTGTTCATACTTCCTCTGACCTTCTGACTAATATTTGCCACTTCCCTCCAAGTAAATCTCTGTCCTGCTCACAGTTTTCTGCCAATTTTCTTCTGCTGTCACTGGGAAACAATGGAACATTAGCAATTTTTCTGGCTGAAATGGTCGGTCAGGAGTTAAGGGACTAAACAAAAACGTCACCGATCCCTTGGTCGACGGTTAGTTCATCTGGAACTAAGTAGCCACCACATTCCAGTCTACTTTATTGTAAAATACTAAATCTGATACCAGCAGAAACAAAAATCTATTTTATAAATGTAACAGAGGGCACGTAACTCAGAACTGCTATTGAACGTCCATTTCTGGCACATAATAATTACAACACAAATGTGTGAAGATTTAAGATGTTTTGGAATCAGACCTCATACATTCTTTATTTGTTCCACAATGTTTCTTTCCTAGCAGAATTTGAGTTCCTTGCATCGCTCACATTGTACAATTCAGACTGCTGCCTCAAAGCTTCAATTAACATTTCGTCATTCTTTAGAAAATTATAAATTTTAACAAATGAATTAATTTATGACAATAATGATTAGCAAATACTTAGAACAAGTGACATCAAACACAAAAAGCACGACGGAACAAAGTACGGAGGATTAGTGCATGGCTGTGTATTGGAAAGAAATGTCACGTGATCGACAATGGACGATGACGTCAATTGTCAAAACTTTCTTCACAAGAAACCTCGACCACGACATGACGATCATGTCTGGCCTTTAGTGATATCTGCCAGAAATGCGATCGGAAGACGAATGTATGTACGAGTAGTAAGTTCGACACACTGGTGGCAATACTCGTAACAGAGCTGAGAAGTAATTTACAGAGAAGTTAAGAGTATGAAGACAAGAGCTCTGTGCCAAGAGGAACCTCACTCACATCCAACTTCCCACTAACCCAATTAAGGGAGATTTGATGTCAAATGAGCCACTTGGAGTGGCACCACAGGATATTTTAATTTCCATTGCCTATACTTTTACGAATAAATTCATAAAACTTTGTCAGCATGACCAGGAAGGATTCAGGATTCTCACTCATAGCAGTGAAAGTTCAAAAACATAGCAAAGTAAATTTATTTTACATATGAAATTTATTTTTTCACTTGCTATTGGCTGCATTTGTTGCTATAGGTACATTTTTCTTCATAAGTAAGAGAGTTTCTTAGATGAATTCTGCACAGCATACAAACCGTGCTTACTGGTGTATGAAATTCTAGAATCTTCCAAATCTACTAAAAACTGTGGTATAAACTGACACAATTAACTATAAAAATTAAGTTTTCTAAGCATTAAGTTTAAAATGTAACAGCTCATTCATCTTTTCATAAATTAAATAAATCTCTCTTACTTATGAAGGAAAGTGTACCTACAGCAACAAATGTAGCCAATATTAAGTGAAAAAATGACAAAATTTTGCATGTAAAAAATATTATTTTGTTATATATTAAAAACAAAGATTCTAAGACTTACCAAGCACGAAAGCGCCGGCAGACAGGCACAATGAACAAAACACACAAACACACACACAGAATTACTAGCTTTCGCAACCGATGGTTGCTTCTTCAGGAAGGAGAGGGAAAGACGAAAGGATGTGGGTTTTAAGGGAGAGGGTAAGGAGTCATTCCAGTCCCAGGAGTGGAAAGACTTCCCTTAGGGGAAAAAAAGGACAGGTGTACACTCGTGCACACACACACACACACACACACACACACACACACACACACACACACACACACACACACACACATATCCATCCACATGGAATGACTCCTTACCCTCTCCCTTAAAACCCACATCCTTTCGTCTTTCCCTCTCCTTCCTAAAGAAGCAACCATCGGTTGCGAAAGCTAGTAATTCTGTGTGTGTGTTTGTGTGTTTTGTTCATTGTGCCTGTCTGCCGGCGCTTTCCCGCTTGGTAAGTCTTAGAATCTTTGTTTTTAATATATTTTTCCCATGGGGAAGTTTCTTTCTATTTTATTTATATTATTTTGTTATGTTTTTGAACTTCCACTGCTACGAGTGTGAGTCCTGAATCCTTCCCGGCCATGCTGACAAAGTTTTATGAATTTATTTGTAAACGTATAGACAGTGGAAATTAAAATGTCCTGTGGTGCCTCTCCTACTCCAAGTCAGTCCATTTGACGTCCTACCCCCCTTAAGTGTCAAGGCCGTTACAGCATAAGGAATGTCTTCTAGTCAGGAGGTTCAAAACAGTAACACAAGTACACTAAAAATGTAATGGACATACATTCAACCAACAATAATGAAACACAGTGAGAGAATTAATGTGGTTACCAGGGAGGTGAATGCATGTGACAGGGGCCATCCCTCCCACAACCAACCCATCCCACTATTCATCAGAGTGCTACCTCTAAAACTAAAATAGGATCTGGCAGGAAGCACGGCAAACCCATTCTAAAAGTAATAAGAACACAATAAAAGAGGGACGACTGAGGCAGATGGCAAAGCAGGTAGGGTTCAGGGTCCCACAGACCCAGCAAGAGGCAGGAGACATCCCAATCATGATCACCCTGCTCCGGAAACACTTTAAAACAGGGCTTCCCAACATGTGATACGCGGACCCCTTAAGGGTCCGCCGGCTCTTTCTAAGGGGTCTGCAACCACCTTTGACCAAATCGTGCAAAATAATGAGTAAAATTATTGAATAAAAATGTGAAAATCAATATCATCACTTTTTTTTCGTGTGTAAAATATGTGTACTTTTACTTCAGGTCGTATTCCCAAGCAGCGTTTGTGGTTCCTAAGTGAGAACGCATACACAGTTTAGTGCCGGTGAATGCGGGTTCTCTGATCGACTGTTTCGCAACAGTACGGGGGTCATTTGTGCGCCGGCTCACGGCACTAGATGCGCTGAAACCTTTTACGCATGCGCGAAGCGAGCTTTGTCGACCAATCACAGTGCTCGCTGGCATGTATGCGGCTCCAGACATCGTTAAATGTTACACATGCTTTGTCAGTGCACTACCTATTTCATAAGTCGATTTTTGACCAGTTTATTACTTCTAACATGGATCCGTGGCTGAAGTCAGGATCATTGAAGAAGGGTGCGGTTTCTCCATCGCCTTCACAAGGGAAGTTTCCAGCTGAAATGAATGAGCAGGGAGGACCACAAAGGAAGAACCATCACAAGAAGCTCCAAAGACTATTGATACTTCGGGGGGGGGGGGGGGGGGGGGGTATTGGGAATATGGCACTTGCATTAAGAAGTTTTCAGTTCCCATGGGTTTTGCTCTGAAATTTAAAGTTATTGTGCTCTTGACTGACTAGGGGTCTGCCAAGGATTTTCGACTGTAGAAGGGGTCCGCCAGCTGAAAAGGTTGGGAAGCACTGCTTTAAAACATTGTATCTGAGGATAGAGTAACAACCGCTTCAACCGCCTGCAAGTCATCCTCCACCATTAGAATCAAAGAATTAGGAAGACCGTGCTTAGTATGGGGAGCAAGAAGAGGGGGGTAAAGGCTCTATTAACAACAACAACGTGGGAGTGGCACGCTACATAAAATAAAATTTCAAGTTAAAATAGTTTGACCAATGAGGAGGGGTGCATAGGACAGTAGATGTCTTCCGAAAAGAACAGATGGAGGAGTGCCGTGTAACTGTAGTATCTTTGGTAATGCGGATTTTATTACAGCCCACCAGATGTTGTTCCATCTCTGAGCCTTGCACGCAAATCCACACCTAGAATCATCGAAGCGGATGATGGGCAAGTATTCACTTCTCTAGCTCAATGGTCAGCCAATCTATTCCCTGGAATACGCACAACTTGGAACCCAGAGAGAGACAAAGGAGCAGGCAGTACAATTAAGTTAGAGAGAAGGTCACAAAAAGCAATTAGCACAGGGTGACAAGAGTAACATTGATCAACAGCCTGGAGACTAATCATCAAGTCACTACAAACTGAAACACAGTCAGTGCAGATCTGCTTAACAAAATGTAGAGCTCTGTCAAGGTGTACAGCGAGAACAACCCAAAACAATTGCAGACGGCAAAGTAGTCGCCTGCAGGGGGTGCGTTGCGGAGTGCAGCAACAGGCAAACAATGCGATCACTTGTAAGAACTACGTGTGGCAAAATGTCTGGTAACTCCACCACGGTTATTACGCTGTTACTGGAAGGGGAAGATGGTGACGTTTCAGTATAACATACCAGGAAGAGATGAATGCTGCATTTATATGAAGTAGGTCAGCAGAAGAAACTTACACAGTGTCCATTCAAAAACATGTATTAAGTGATGAGCACATATTCAGGAGCTATTGTTGTTTACATAAAAGACAGTTTAATATCGTGCACAGTTATATTAAAGATAAAATGAAACCACAGTGCCTAAGAAATACAATAAGTGCAGAACAGAAATTATTTTTGATGCTGACGTAAGTGTACAAAATTTCACAACTTCTGTGACTTGCAGAGTCAGTGTTACTAATACCGTACACTGCGCCAGAGGTGTGATGGTTGAAGGACCATGACGTGTGTTGCACTATGCCGCCATTATTTCATAGTCAGAAGCAGTATTAACTTTTTTTTATAACTTTGCTGATATGGGGGAAAATACATCGATGCCATCATCTTTGTTTTCTGTAAAAGTTGTTAGCAAATTTTGCTTGCTTTCTTTCCACATTTTTAATCTTATATCGTCATTACTACCAACTTTACTGTGTTTTCTTTTTTGTACTGGTACACTATGTTCTTCATTTGTTAACTCAGATCTTTCGTCACTAATTCCTATTGTATTTGTTTGACCTCTGGTAACTGTCTCTTAGGACTTCTGCTCCTTCTTACAGCCATCATCTTTAAATGCAGATTACATTATGTAGTTATATGTTTTCACTTGTTTCAGGTCCTTGGCTATAGGTGAAAGCTACCAGTCTGTGTCACTTGCATATCATATGTCACCATCCCACACATCAAGAAATGTGAAATATGGAATGAAGGTTTAAAGAATAAGGCTGCTGCCTGTATTGATGCCATGTCCTCTCAAATCAGATTTCACACATATTAAACAAGAAATTAACCATAAATTGAAAATACCTCTGTTATGTTGGTGGTATAGATGGAAAACATTTACATTTTTGCATGCAAGCACCAGAGAAGAGTGGATCACTGCCACCCCCCCACCTAAGATTTCTTTTCAATTGTTTTTTGTCAACTGTGCAGAATATTTCAAAAATCAGTTTTGGGGGAGAAAACAGCAACAAAGAAGTCAGTCACTAAAATTTAGCAATGTTCCTTTCTTCTGCACAAACCCATTAAGGGAACGTTTATGTACACCAAACTATACATTCATTTCATTTATCACATGTTAATTGCACCGGGGGCAACTACAAGGCTGATTTTTAAATAAGTATCATTTTGAAATAAAAATACAATAATTTGATTTTTTTAGCAATTTTATTGTTACACAGAAGCCTGTACTTTAATCTACTTTTCTACACAACTCCAACAAACATAAAGGCACATAATGTATCATACATCCATCTTTTGAATACCACCCTTGTAGAAATCTGTCACTTTATTTTGACAACCACCATAACATAATTGTTTTGACATTTTCATTGCTGTCGTGGCACTGACCACCCAGATGCTCCTGCAAATGCAGGAACACTTGGTAGTCACTGGGAGCTAAATTGGGGCTTTATAAAAGGTGGTCAGATTGTTCCCATCCAAATGATGCAACAGCTCTCAAGTTCGATCGGCTGTGTGTGGAGGGCACCGTCATATAGCAAAAAGATCCGCTTACTAAGTCAGCACGCCACGCATTTAGTTTTGGATTGTGCGGCACATTTTTTTAAGGTCCCTGTTCCTCATTCTGCACATTCATATGATAATCTTCAAAATCTGTCGCCCATTTCCGTACCATCCCATTTGCTCATAATAATGTTTTCTCCATACACTTCACTGATCTGATGAGTTTCAACTGTTTTCACACTTTTAGCACTAAGAACACAAACCACACGTATTTATAGTCGAGGAGGCATTTCAAGCATAAACACCCCGAAGGACTCTGTAACAGCATCTGTGCCTTGCCAACAGAGCAGCACAGCAACACAGCATGCATGCACCGAATGCTGACTTCACTGCAGCGGCAGAATTTCAAAACTTTACTTACTTTCAAAACAAGTCTCATAAATCTACAGCAATATACAGGGCTATTCAAAACGAAGGAACAGATTTCAAATATTTATTGCTTACAGACAAGAAGAGATAGAAACTCTTTTTCTGGGGAACGGAAGACATATCACACTGAAATTTACATAATATACTAAGGTCTATAGTCTCTTGGTTGTGTAAGACACACAAGCCTCTAAGTCAATGCAATGAAAATTATATGACTGTCCATCTAACCATATGTTAAAACCTTTTTTTCCTCAGGAAAGGGTACATGCATAAGGTTAAAATTTTGTGCCACATATGAAAGACTATGCAACCTTGGCGGCATAATAAACATTAGCTTTTAAGTCAATGCAGACAAAAGATGCAGCCATTTGGGTCATATGGTTTGCTGCTCGCAGACCCACTAATCAAAACCTATTGGTTACTGCCCATCGACCTACAGTCATAAAATTTGGAAGAAGCAAGGTTTCACAGTACAAGGGGGAAAAAATATTGTTAATTTGCAATGTTGTCTGGCTTCAAACTCAAAAATAAAACATTCTCCGACGATTTGAAGTGCCTGGGACTGATATGATGCCACCATAAAAAATCATCGAGATTCTCAATTCCTAGGGAGGGAAGGGGGGGGGAGGCGTAAACTACCTATAAACATACTCATAATTTAAGGTTCTGTGGAAGACTCAAAAGAGTGTGAGATGTACTTGCTCCTGACCAATTTCTAAAAATGACAACATTTTACAACTTATCTGTTACCAATTATCATTCACAATCACATTTTTAGCTATCATGCCATTGTTGACTAACAGTGTCAACAACATAAATTGCTAAAGGTCCAATTCAACTTTATGAATATGTTCTGTTGATTTTTCTTTTAATGGCAAATTATATTTTAAAAGTTACACTACAACTTACCTCATTATGAACACAGTTGAGAGAGGACAGCATCAGATATGAATTAACACACTTCGTAATGAAGCAGGACGTGTCATAACTTCAAAAAAATAATTTGGCTTTAACGAAATTTAGAGAATGGTGCAACAATCAAAACTATGAAAAATATGTTGCCATTCTTTAAGAAATACTGAGAAACACTTCCTCTGCACATAAGTAGCAAATCTGTCAGCTACCAAAACAATGAAGTCAAAACTTCAACAACTACAACCCTAAGGAACAACTTGTAACACTTTTGAAGTTAGAAAATTATGGTTTGACAGTACACACAACAATTTGGAGGGGAAATTTGCAACAGAGGAAATACTGTGTAACAACCAGTTTTGCAGTACCTTTATTGAAAGATAGCGGCAGAGAATTTCTCAAATAACGAATCGACACCTAGTAAAAGCAAATCTTCTCGCTGCATGTCCACATTAGCTTTCACGTCATCTGAGAACAGCTTTGGCCATGTATCCTCACTCTGTGTGTGTGTGTGTGTGTGTGTGTGTGTGTGTGTGTGTGTGTGTGTGTGTGTGTGTGTGTGTGTGCATAATAACTACACAAAATATTTAAGCACTCATATCTCACCTCTTTAACATGACGAATAGCAGACACTCTGACTCCGTCACTCGGTAGCGAATCTGCGGCACCCTGTAACAGTGAACATTTCACTTATATGTAGAAGTGTATTCTCAATCGAAATCAAAATTAAAATCAACTAAATAAATGTAAAATTATGATGTCATTCCTTAGCTGCTTCTATATTATTATTATTATTATTACACAATGGAAAATCCGGGACGGAATGTAACAACATTGTGAGCAGGAAAGTTGCCACTCACCATATAGCGGAGGTTCTGAGTCGCAAATAGACACAACAAAAAGACTCTCACAATTAAAGCTTGCGGCCATTGGCTTTCATCAACAAAACACACACACACACACACACACACACACACACACACACACACACTACACAGCTGCCAATTCTATCATCGTAACCAGTCTTTTTATTTCACTCCTTTTCTGCTACTACCCCCCCCCCCCCTCCCTCCCCACCTCTCCCCAGCCCTCCATCTAATTTGCAGCACTTAACTCTCTGCCATCCCCAACACACTATCCCTCCCCCTCCCCATGCCAGCCTCCTCCTTACCCCCACCCTGCCACCATTCCCATCATGCTCTGGTGCTCCTGCTCGCAGGGTTGTTTCAGCTGCCCGAGACTGCAGTCATGTGTGTGAGTTGCGTTTGCATGAATGTGTGTGATTGCATATGTGTGTCTATTGCTGACAAAGGTCAATAGTCAAAAACTTATACTATTATTAATATTATTATCAACACCATCAGCAAGGTGGTCCATCAATATAACTAAATAAAACGCTGTTTGTTTTAATGCATTTCACTTCCCTTTATTAATGAGTTATCATCAGAGGCCGGTAATACAGGCTTGTTGAAATTATACGAGGGGGGACCGAAAAGAAACCAGATTGTTGCCATTAAAAATTTATTGATGAACCTTTATACAAAATTACCAGTCACCTTCAAAATACTCTTTATTACATGCGATGCACTTGTGAAGTCTCTTTTCCCACTGTTGGAAGCACGTTTGGAACTCTTGAAGTTTGACATTGCCCAGTGCCCTTTGCGAAGCTGTTTTTACCGCCTCTACATCATCATAACACTCCTCTCTCAGCGTTTTTTTCATTCGTGGAAATAGGAAAAAGTCGCACGGGGCTAGATCCAGCAAATACGGAGCATGGGGAGCGACACACCACCTCTGATCTGCCAAATAGTGGGTCACTCGTAAGGCCGTGTGTGCTGGAGTGTTGTCGTGATGCAGAAACCAGTCACCTGGTCGCCAAAGTTCCGGGTGTTTCCTCCTCACGTCCTCTCGCAGACACCTTAAAACATCCAAGTAAAAGTGCTGGTTAACAGCCTGGGCAGGGGGTACGAATTCCCGATGCACAATTCCATGAACATCATAAAAAGACAATGAGCATTGTCTTCACATTTGACCTCACTTGCCTTGATTTTTTGATCTGGGAGAGTTGGAAGTCCTCCACTGGCTTTATGCTTGCTCTGTTTCTGGGTCATACCCGTAACACCAACTCTCATCCCCTGTAATGACTTTCTTCAAGAAGTTTGGATCATGTGCAAGCTCTGTTTTCAAGTCCTGACACACACTCATGCAGATGGTTTTTGGTACTCCTGTGTGATAAGGCACGGAACAAATTTAGTAGCAACGCGTCTCGTGTGCAAATCCTCACTCAAAATCTGCTGGCACGAGCTCCAACTGATTCCTGTCTCTGCTGAAATTTGGTAGATCGTTTGGCGATGATTCTCGTCAATCTTTTGGCGGACCTTTTCAATGTTCTCCTCATTTAGCGTGCAGAACGAGCTCGGTCTTCAACACACATCTCACCACGTTTAAAGTGCCCAAACCACTCGAAAACCTGTGTGCGACTCATAGTGTCCTCCTGGAAAGCTTCCTGGAGCATTTGGTGTGTCTCAGCTGCAGTTTTTTTTAAAGCAGAAAACAAAATTTCACACACACTCTTTGTTCTTTAAAAGTTGCCATAACGACTTGGCTGAGGTAACCCGCCAACAGTCAGACAAACACAATACCACGCTTGCACATTCAGCTCTATACTGACGCTGTCTGCACAGCTGTTTCATGAAGGTCTCTACTAAAACCATCTAGCGTGAGAACCCTGCACTACGTCTAATAGTGGCAGTGCCCTCGGAGTCCGGTTCCTTTTGAGTCCGCCCCCCACATACATAAATTCACTGTATAACATTTCCAAATACACACCATCCAGCCACATTTATGTGACCACCTGCGAAAAGTCTGAATAACCACCTTTTGCAGCACGACAGCTGCAAGACATGAAGGAAGAGAGTCAATGAGGTTCCGGAAAGTACCGACAGGAATTCGAAGCTGCGCCGAATCCTGTGCTGGGGCCACCCACAATAGCTTTCTCGGTCGAGGACCCCTCCGCACAGACAGCTCGATCGAGACGGTCTCTCAGGTTCTCGACTGGGATTAAATCCGATGAATTTGACGGCCAGTAAAGTACAGTAAATTCGTTCCGGTGTCCTTTGAACCACACACGTACTACCGAGCTTTGTGACACGTCACACTGTCCTGTCGCTAGATGCCAATGAGCAGAGCAAAAACAAACTGCGTGCAGGGGCGGAGATTGTCTCCGAGGATAGGTGCGTACTCGTGTCGATTCACTGTGCCTTCCAGAATGCCTAGATCGTGCAGAGAATGCCACGAAAACGTACACTCTTTTCTGGTTGCAGAATGTTTCCTTCCAGACATTTCACAGTGTACTCACATACAACCGTCTGTCCAACTGAGCATAAAATGCGGTTTACACGGAGAGGCCATTTGTCGCCACTCGGTGGATGTCCAGTAGTGATAATAGTGTGCAAATTCCAGCATTCATCACTGATGATGGGCAGTTGGCATGGGTGCACAAACAGGGTGTCTGCTGCAGAGGCCCGTACACACACACACACACACACACACACACACACACACACACACACACACACACACACACACACACACACACACAGAAAAGAGAAAAAAGAGAAAGAGTTCGCAAAATGTCCGACAGATGGCACTGGACAGTAAAACGTCAGTGACTGCGTGTGACAGTCATGTATAAAAGGAACTGTAATGAGAGATAGAATCAGATGCACCAGCAGTCGCAGCATGTTGACGTTACCTTAAAAGGCGCTTTTAGTGAATGTGTATTATCAGAATGGGGAATGTGCTAGTTCAGCGTTACAATCCTATCGCCATAGGCAGGGGATTCGAACAGGTGAAGGTCCGTTGACAAATGGAGCTGTGACGAGAATGATTTCAAAGTTCGATAGTCCCCGTAGTGGCTGACCAAGCACAAGGCGTAATGCTGCTGAGACAGTTCAGAAAGAAATGGAGACTAGCGGATTCGTCTATGCACGGCGAAGTAACTGCTACCGTGATGGGTGAGAGGTTCACCGATATGATACAGAATCGCATTATCCTCAGCCTGGCTGATAAACACCTGGTAGAACGTACGATGTTTATGCAGGTTGGCGCTCCACCCCATATTGCTAGACGTGTGAAACATCTCTTGCACGCAAAGTTTGGTGACGATCGTGTGCTCAGCCGCCACTTTCGTCACGCTTGGCCTCCCAGGTCCCCAGACCTCAGTCCGTGCGATTATTGGCTTTCTGGTTACCTGAAGACGCAAGTGTATCGTGATCAACTGACATCTCTGCGGATGCTGAAAGACAACATCCGACACCAATGCCTCACTGTAACTCCGGACATGCTTTACACTGCTGTTCACAAAATTATTTCTCGACTACAGCTATTGCTGAGGAATGATGGTGGACATATTGAGCATTTCCTGTAAAGAACATCATGTTTGCTTTGTCTTACTTTGTTATGCAAATTATTGCTATTCTGATCAATTTCCCCCCCCCCCCCCCCCCAATAAAACTCCGTGTCATTCCAAGCATGTGTGTCAATTTGTATCTCGGTATCTACATTATTCCGTGATTTATTCAGTTTTCAAATTTATACTGAATTTTTGATCACCTGGTACATTTAGCAGTCACTGCCTGTAGCCCTTCTCTTCATCTGGGTGGGTAGTTGCCTAACAGTTGCACATCTATTCCCCCGTGCATATCTTCACAGCTGAAGTTCACCCCGTCATCTCTGGCCTGTGGTGGACCACAGTTGTCTCACGTATGGTTTTAGATTATATGCATACGGCACCCGAGTACTACAGGCCATTGACAACACCTCATAAATAAATGAAAGTGAAATGTGTATAACATAAAAAGAAATAGCTTTCTATTTAGTTGCTCAGACAGATCACATCTCCATGAAGATAGTAATAAAATGTAAAAATGTCTCATATGCCTAATTACTGTCTACTGCTTTTCCACAATAACTGATTTAATCTATATTATTAAAATGCTATCCTAGAACCCAGTACCAGTTGCAGCGTAGGGGCAACAAAAATTTGATTTTTGATATTTTGTGTAGTTACTGGCCAAATTTAAAATGCTGTCTCAATATACTCATTAAGAGGTATAATTTTATATTCAATATTTAACACAATAAGACAAGTATCAGAGTTACATACTGCATGTTTGTCTTTGGGGTAGCACAACTAACAGAGCACTACTACACAGACTTATTCATCTAGTATTTGAGAGTGAGACCACTTAACAACTTTCACATAATTTCAAACCTTTACAAAATGTTTTTCTCACCACAGAAAATGAAGGGAGGAAAAAAGTTTATCGCTTACTACATTTTTGGTCTTCTGCAGAAAAACTTTAGCATCAGGTATTACATTTTAATGCAGTACTTCTTTAGTACTAGCTTGATTTACAACACAGTCCACGGACAGCATCCGCATATATCACTGAATGTAATTGCAATAACAGCATCCACATACCAGGTGTACCGGTATGAAATGAGCATTTTTTCGTGAAAATGAAACACTAATTTTGAATTGAAAAGTAAAAACATTTTATTCAAAGTACTGACCATTGCTTTCTATACATTTGGACCACCTTTCTGGAAATTTGTGGACACCACGCCAATAGAAATGTTCGTTCGTTTTGAAGCAAACTGATCAGTCACCCAATTTTCGACTTCTTCGTAGGAATAGAAGTGTTCCTCAGCCAATGCATGTCCCATTGATGAAAACAAATGGTAGTCGGAAGGGGCCAAGTCTGGTGAATACGGCGGGTGGGGTAGCAGCTCCCAGCCAAGTGTTTTGATTGTGTGCTGAACCAGTTTTGCTTTGTGTGCAGGTGCATTGTCATGTGATAAAAATTACTTTGCCATGTCTTCTGGCCCATTCTGGTCTTTTTTTGATCAATGCATAGTTCAAACAGATCATTTGTTGCTGTAGCGATTAGTATTCACAGTTTCACCGGGTTTTAGAAGCTCGTGACAAAACCACACCTTTCTGATCCCACAAAACACAGAGCACTGTCTCCTTGCCGAATCGATCTGGTTTTGCAGTCGATGTTGATGGTTGTCCCGGATTAACCCACGACTTTTCCCATTTGGGATTCTTAAAGTAAATCCATTTTTCATCGCCAGTAACAATTCCGATGCAAAACTGATTTTTTTTCATGTCTTTGAAGCAAAATTTTACAAGGGTCAGAAATTGTTTGTTGTGCAACATTTAGCATTGCTGCCATTTGCTTCTGACTCAGAGTATCATCTTCATCCAATATTCCTTGCAATTCGGAATCTTCAAACTTTTTTGGTGGTCTTCCATGTTCTTCATTTCCTACATCAAAATCAATATTTCTGAACCATTGAAACCTCCTTTTGCATGTTGCTTCTGATAGAGCACGATCACCATATGCCTCGACAAGCATTCAATGTGACTCTGCAGCACTTTTTTTCAAATGAAAACAAAAAATTGATGCTTCCCGCAAATAATCACTATCTGATACAAAATTCGACATTGTTAACACGATGAAAACATATGATGTTGTTTGTTCCATGACTTGATGTATACTAAATATCTTTGACAGATGTCATACCAACCACAAAAAAATTAATAAATAAATAAATAAAAAATAAATAAATTAAGGCTCCACAACAAATTTTCCCTATCGACACATTTCTATCTTAACGCTCATTTCATAACAGTACACTTGGTATATCACTGAATGTAATTGCACAATTATATCATTACACAACAATAGTTAAGAAATATGATGTGATATACATTGAGATACCTATAAAACTAACTTTTGCTTCAAATGCAATGCAAACTGCATTGTTTATATTCATCTAACGTTTCAGAATGAGAGCTCCTAGCAACTTACAACAAACTTTAAGCATCTTTTTAAACTTTTTCTGACCTTTCTCTCACTTATGTGCTTATAGCGAAATAATTAATATACACTACTGGCCATTAAAATTGCTACACCAAGAAGAAATGCAGATGATAAACGGGTATTCATTCGACAAATATATTGTACTAGAACTGACATGTGATTACATTTTCACGCAATTTGGGTGCATAGATCCTCAGAAATCAGTACACATAGCAACCACCTCAGGCCGTAATAACGGCCTTGATACACCTGAGCATTGAGTCAAACAGAGCTTGGATGTGGATGGCATGTACAAGTACAGCTGCCCATGCAGCTTCAACACGGTACCACAGTTCATCAACAGTAGTCACTAGTGTATTGTGACGAGCCAGTTGCACAGCCACCACTGACCAGAGGTTTTCAAATGGTGAGAGATCTGGAGAATGTGCTGGCCAGGGCAGCAGTCGAACATCTTTTTTTATACAGAAAGGCCCGTACAGGACCTGCAACATGTGGTAGTGCATTATCCTGCTGAAATGTAGGGTTTCCCAGGCATCAAATGAAGGGTACAGCCACGGGTCGTAACACATCTGAAATGTAACGTCCACTGTTCAAAGTGCCATCAATCATATGTTTTCATCAATGCGAACGTGTAACCGAGACGTGTAACCAACATCACCCCATACCATCACGCCGGGTAATACACCAGTACGGCGATTACGAATACACACTTCCAATGTGCGTTCACCACGATGTTACCAAACACGGATGTGACCATCGTGATGCTGTAAACAGAACCTGGATGAATCCGAAAAAATGACGTTTTGCCATTCATGCACCCAGGTTCGTCGTCGAGTACACCATTGCAGGTGCTCCTGTCTGTGATGCAGCGTCAAGGGTAACCGCAGCCAGGGTCTACAAGCTGATAGTACATGCTGCTGAAAATGTCGTCGAACTGTTCGTGCAGATGGTTGTTGTCTAGCAAACGTCCCCATCTGTTGACTCGGGGATCGAGACTTGGCTGCACGATCAGTTACAGCCATGCGGATAAGATTCCTGTCATCTCGACTGCTAGTGATACGAGGCCGTTGGGATCGAGCAAGGCATTCCGTATTACCCTCCTGAACCCACCGATTCTATATTATGCTAACAGTCATTGGATCTCGACCGACGCGAGCAGCAATGTCGGGATACGATAAACAGCAATCGCGACAGGCTACAATCGGACGTTTATCAAAGTCGGAAACGTGATGGTACGCGTTTCTCCTCCTTACACGAGGCATCACAACAACATTTCACCAGGCAAGGCCGGTCAACTGCTGTTTGTGTATGTGAAATTGGTTGGAAACTTTCCTCATGTCAGCACTTTCTGTCGCCACCGACGCCAACTTGAAAAGCTAATAATCTGCATATCACAGCATCTTCTTCCTGTCTGTTAAATTTCGTATCTGTAGCAAGTCATCTTTGTGGTGTACTGTGGTTTACTGGTTATTACCAAACATCTTCAAATTTGTTAAAAATAAATAAAAGGCAAGTTAAGTGTAGTCACACCCAACTTAAAACATATGAACGACCCCCCCCCCCCCCCTCACCACACACACACACACACACACACACACACACACACACAGACAGACACACACACACACACACACTATTAAGTAAAATGATGTACATTATATAAATAGTGGCTGAACAGTACTACAGTACTGATAAAGAACAAAGCTACACAAAATTGAATTGCAGGATTTATAAAGGAGCACAAATTAACTTGACCCTTTTGCTGTGGATGCTGCGAGAGTAAACATGCAATACCCACCTACGTTACACTATTTGGCTGGAAGTGAATGGAGGGGGATGGTGGAGGGGGAGGTTGAAAATGTGTAAGGGAAACAAGTCCTGCTACGTCCTCACATGCTAGGTGGTACACTGGAATCAACATTGTGTACACATGTCTGGTACAATGCTTTGGGGTTAGCTAACGTTGGCAATGGGCAGGAACTATCTGTACCAGCCAGGATTCATGTGACTTCCAACCATTGCTTTGTTCCCAGACAAGGGCCAGGTTACACATTCTGTATCGAACACATTACACTAAGATGACAAAAGTCATTGGATACCTGCCAATATTGTGTCGGACCTCCTTTTGCCGCCATTGTGCTGCAACTTCTGTGATTATTTTTACCCTCCACGCCTCCTTCCAGCACTAAATTGTTTATCTCTTGACGCCTCAGAATGTGTCCTACCAACCGATGTGCCACAAATTTCTTGACTCACCAATTCTATTCAGTATTTCCTCTTTAGTTACACTATCTACCCATCTAGTCTTCAGCAGCCTTCTGTAACAACACATTTCAAAAGCTTCTATTCCCTTTTTGTCTAAACTGTAAACCGTCCACATTTCACTTCCACGCATGGCTAGACTCTGTACAAATACTTCCAGAAAAGATGTCCTCTTCACTTAAATCTATACTTGACGTTAACGAATTTCTCTTCTTCAGAAATGCTGTTCTTGCCATTGCCATTCTACATTTATATCCTCTCTACTTTGACCATCATCAGTTATTTTGCTGCCCAAATAGCAGAACTCATGTACTACTTTCAGTGTCTGATTTACTAACTCAATTCCCTCAGCATTTCCTGACTTAATCCAACTACATTCGATTACCACTGTCTTGCTTTTATTGATGTTCATCTAATATCTTCCCTTCGAGATGCTGTCCATTCTGTTCAATTGCTCTTCCAAGACTTTTGCTTTCTCTGACAGAATTACAATTTATTTATTTATTCCATGTGATCTGATGGTACACAGTGTGTTGCCGATGTCGGAAAATATCATTTAACATTGCTAACATATATTAACATAAGCCTATAGTATCCTAATGTATTATATTGCTCAATTGTTTTCAATTTAACACAAAGAGCAAGATTACTGTTCTAAGAATTCATTTACAGAGTAAAAACAGTGACACAACAAATACGACTTCACAGCTTTGCTAAATTTTATGTTGTCTTCAATGGACTTAATACTAGTGGGAAGATTGTTGAACAGTTGGAGGGCCATGTGGAAAGCTCCCTTTTTACACAGTTGAGTGTTTGTACGTACAACATGCAGGTTTGCGTTTTTCCTGGTGTTGTGTTCATGTATTTCATTATTTTTTACGACTCTGGGGTCAGTTGGCACTATGTGGTTTCTGAAAAATTTTAGTCTCAAGAATATAGAGGCAAGGGAGAGTAAGGATTTCCAACTTTCTGGAGATGGGTTTGCCGGAGTCTCCCAGTAATAATCCTCAGTGCTCTCTTCTGGATTCTGAATGTGCTGAGAGCAGTTGGAGAATGTCATCAGCAAGCGTCAAGGTCTTTTTTATTTCTTCTCCCTGAACTTCAATTTCTACTCCAATTTTTTCTTTCACAATATTCCTCAGAGCTGAAGGAAGAAATACTTGAAGCCACCATGTCAGAACCCAAATCTTCATACAATAAACTATTCTCTCTTCCATGCAGTGCATTAATGATTCCATACTTCTTAAACTATTTAATCATTGTTTCAGTTATAAAAAGAGTCCCACATAGTTTTCACCCACTAACAACTTGAGAAATGCCAGGTCTCTTCCCACTTTCAATTTCAAAATTTGTAGATTGTATTTGTCTGTTCCACTTCTCCTCCCTAGTGTTGATACATACATCTAGTGGTTTAAGTAAACTAGTTATCTCTACTGGAATTACAGCTAACTGAGTCTCCAATTCATCCAAAAGTTCAAACTTTCCTCTTTTCTTTGCATTAACGACAATTTGATAAAATTCAACATTTTTTTTTTTCTTCATACTCAGCTGGCATCTTCTCTGATAGTTCTGTCTCGGCCCATATACATAGCCGGTGCCTCTTCATAAATCACGAACACAGTGATATCGATCCGAGGAAGTCATGAATCCCTTTATTGGTGGATATTGCTTTCACATAATGAACGATCATTACCATAGAAAAAAAATTCCCATTTGTCTGTTCTCTAAAATACAAGTATTGAGTTCTCCTTCAAGTTTTGGCTATTTCACAGTTCCACTTCTCAGATTATGTTTACTATGAGGTTGCTTTCTGGCTTTCCGGTAAGTTCTCATCATCTTGTTTAGTTGGAGGTGGCCCAGAATGCCTTTATTGCAGCACTGTTTCCACACTCTTCACCATTATGCAGTCAATTATAGCTTAAATTCAATAGTATAGCAACACCATTTTTCAGTCACACCTTGCAAATAAAACCACAACACAGGTATGACACAAGTGGCTCTCCAAACCACACACAACAATAACTGAAGTTTCAAAGAAGAATACAAAAACAGTTAACAACAACACATGTGCACCCACTTAACTCTACACAATTAGAATGCTCAAAATTCACAAAGAATGTAACAATGATTTGTTTCAAGCTGAAACAGAAATTTTGAAGAAATAGAGCTTACTGGTACCAGCCTTAACTTGCAACTGGTGTATAAGACACATCCGGTTTTTGTGCCTATGTTTGAAGGAAAAAATTACACCTCCTACAAGGGTTGGAACTTAAATAGTGGCAACTATATATTCACAACTGATACAAAAGAGTTACATGTTTGCACCTGCTTAAGTCCTTCAAAGCAGGCACCAGCATTGTGTAGAACTTGTTGCCAGCGATGTGGAAGGCATTAGCAGAGCCTGTTCTGTTGGTGCAAGTGGAGTGGTCTACTGCCTGTCAAATCTCTGGAACAGTTCTGAAGCGAATGCCACGAAGTGGTTCATTCATCTTCGGAATCACATCAAAGTCACAAGGACTAAAGTCCGGGGAGTATGGTGGAGGGTACAGTACTTCCCAGACCCATCAACCGAACAGAGCAGCCACAGCTTGCGCTGTATGCGCCTGCGCATTGTCATGCAAAATGACGGGTGGGTTGTGCAGAAAGTGTCACCACTTCTTTCACAAAACTAGTCGCAGGCGATACTCCAAAAACAAACAGTAATACTGTGCACTGATGGTCTGCCGTGGAGGAACCTAATGCATTAGGATAACACCATCACAATCGTACACGAGAATCACCGTAACTTTCACCATACTAGGGCTCTGACGCACTTTCAACTTTTGCGGCGGCCCATAATGACGTCATTTGTTGGATTGGCGTTTCAGTTTTGGCTCATACAATGTGGCCCACATCTCATCCAGTGTTACGATACGGTGTAGGAAAAACCTCTCCTTTGCATTCACAGCACTCTAAGTGCATCTGAGCAGCGTCGTAACGCATCTATACTGCATTTCCGCCAAGTCGTGTGGAACCCATTGTGATGCAATTTTTTGCATGCCCAGGCGTTCCTTCAGGATGTGAAGCACAGTCGTATGCGCTAATCCGGTTTCGTGGGTGAGCTCACGAATCATATGGCGGTAACAGCGTGCACTACTTCTTCAGAGTTGCTACGAGGACCTGCCCGAAGCACGTCTGCCACAGTTTGACGACCTTTGTTGAAGGCTTTTACCTAATGTGCTGTTGAAGGCTTTTACCTAACGTGACACTGTTCTGTATGGCTATGCCAATTCCCCAAACTCCTCTTGAAGATCTCAATGACACTGTCGTACTGTACGACCTCTGGCATTTTCAATCTCGATCCAACTACGTTGTTTCTGTTTCATAAACATAGTGACACCGCTACATTAGACCGCTCGCTCACAAGTGACTGTGTTTCCATTGACTGCGTGCGTAAGCCAGTGATGTGGATGGGCGAGTCCATTTGCTCAGAGGTAAGGTAGGTATGTCAACAACATGTGCTATCAGTGACAATAGTAGATTCCATTGCATACTGTCTCCACAGCAGTGTTGACGGAAAACCCAGTGACCCCCCAAGTAGATGCTATATTCCTTCACTTCTGGAAGGCGTTCGATACAGTTCCGCACTGTTGCCTGATAAACAAAGTAAGAGCCAACGGAACATCAGACCAGCTGTGTGGCTGGATTGAAGAGTTTTTAGCAAACAGAACACAGCATGTTGTTCTCAATGGAGAGACATCTACAGACGTTAAAGTAGCCTCTGGCGTGCCACAGGGGAGTGTTATGGGACCATTGCTTTTCACAACATATATAAAAGACCTAGTAGATAGTGTCAGAAGTTCCGTGCGGCTTTTCGCAGAGGATGCTGTAGTATACAGAGAAGTTGCAGCATTAGAAAATTGTAGAGAAATGCAGGAAGATCTGCAGCCGATAGGCACTTGGTGCAGGGAGTGGCAACTGACCCTTAACATAGACACGTGTAATGTATTGCGAATACATAGAAAGAAGGATCCTTTATTGTACGATTATATGATAGTAGAACAAACGCTGGTAGCAGTTAGTTCTGTAAAATATCTGGGAGTATGCGTACGGAAGGATTTGAAGTGGAATGATCGTATAAAATTAATTGTCGGTAAGGCGGGTACCAAGTTGAGATTCATTGGGAGAGTCTTTAGAAAATGTAGTCCATCAACAAAGGAGGTGGCATCCGAACCAGGTCGGGTTGACGGAGGACAAGAGAAGATCCAAAGAAGAGCAGGGCGTTTAGTCACAGGGTTATTTGGTAAGCGTGATAGTGTTATGGAGATGTTTAGCAAACTCGAGTGGCAGACTCTGCAAGAGAGGTACTCTGCATCACAGTGTAGCTTGCTGTCGAGGTTTCGAGAGGGTGCGTTTCTGGATGAGGTATCGAATATATTGCTTCCCCCTACTTATACCTCCCGAGGAGATCACGAATGTAAAATTAGAGAGATTCGAGCACGCGCTGAGGCTTACTGGCAGTCGTTCTTCCTGCGAACCGTACGCGACTGGAACAGGAGAGAGAGGTAATGACAGTGGCACGTCCACACACCGTTGGGTGGCTTGTGGAGTATAAATGTAGATGTAAATGTAGATTTAAGTTCTAAACTATGTATGCTGGCAAATACAGTAAGTTGTGGCAGTAAAATGGTGTGAATGTGCCAGCTGGCTGTACAGAATCAGCATTGCAAGGTAGGGCAACATGGGTAAGTGACAGAATAGCAGAATGGACAATCGTGTTTGTATGAAGCATTTACTAAACCTAGAATGAAGTTGCTGATTTCTTTGTGTGTCAAAGCGCACAGTCCGTGTCTGCGAGGAATGTCATATCACGTGCAGCCACGTGACAAGGGGGACGAACAGTGGTCATGAAAACATCCTAAATGACAGGAACCAGAGATGAGTGACATGCTTGGTCAACAACACTCAGTTTCTACACCAACAGGAATTGCTGCTGTCAGCAAACGCACTTCCTTTTCAACAAATTTCAAAGCCAACAATGTGAAGGCAACTGCACGCAGCAGACACACGAAGTTGGACACCTCGTAAAAAGCCATTGCTCACAGTTGCACAAAGTAACAAGATGCCGTGGTTCTAAAATCAAACTTTCCAATGTTTCGATTGTTGATTTCCACATAGTTTATTTGATGTGCTCTTATAGTTTGTTTATTATCATCATTTAAAACTTTTGTGTGCATCAAGAAATAAATTTGAATGGAGAACATTTGTGGGCTCTAACCTTTTGCTATCTTAAATCGTCATTAGTGCCTAAGCAATGAGAAGATCAGCTTTGACATGTATTTGGCAACGAAGCCCTGTAAAACGCCAACAATTATAACTAGTACAGCAAATTCAAAATGAATAAGTTTTCTGCTTAGTTATAAATTTTATGCAGGGCACCCTAGAACTACTGTTTCTAATGAAAATACTGCCACTGTTCAAGCAGTGCTTCAAGGAGATTGACTGACACAAATTAATTCAGGTGACATCCAGCACTGGTATGAATCAAATCCAAGACGTTTTACAACAACAGTTACATGTGAGGAAAGCTTGATGTCGACAGTTTCCACTCCCGACGAACAATGACGACACGCGGATACGTGCAGAAACACTCTGGAAACATTACAATATGGCACTTCAAACTTGGTTTGGAACATTCTTACTGGTGATGAATCTTAGACCCATTGTAAAAATCCCGGAAAGAAAAGTCTCCAAGGATCTTTCAGATAGAACATAAGCACACAAAAGTCTGACAAATTCATAGCTCTCTTAAAAAAATGTCGCCCCCCCCCCCCTTTTTTTTAACAGACTATATTGTTGCTATAGCATTAGAAGTTAGACATACTGTTACAAGCTACTTGTCACACAAAAATCTGTTTACTGGAAATGATTTTAAAGTTTGTGGGGTGAAAAAGAAAACAATTTTTCATCATGACAATGCACGACTGCATACAGCAAAACAACTGAGAATCTGTTTACAGTCCCTGGAAGTCAGCACCATGTACCCTCCGCCACAAAGCCCCCACCTAGTAATACCATTTCTTTTTGTGCCCAAAAGTTAAAGATAAAATCTATATCTATACTCTGCTAACCACTGTGAAGTGCATCACAGATGTTCCATTGTACTAATTATCGGAGTTTCTTCCCATTCCATTCACATATGCAACGTGGGAAGACAGACTGACTGAATGCCTCTGTGCAAGCCGTGACCGTGTTATTATTGTAATCTTGACCACATGATCCCTATGTGAGCAATAAGCAGGGGGTTGTAATATTCCTAAAGTATCATTTGAAGCCAGTACTTGAAACTATGTAAGTAGGCCTTCTCAGGATAGTTTACGTCTGTCGTCTGTCTTCGTGACGCTGCCAAATCAGTTTCTTCAACATCTCCATGGCACTTACCTATGGGTCAAACAATCCTGTGACCATCCGTACCATCCCTCTCTGTGTAGTTCAATATTCCCTGTTAGTCATATTCGGTACAGGTCCCATACACTAAAGCAATATTTCACAAAGAGCCGCACAAGTGTTTTGTACGCAATCTCTTTTGTAGGCCAATTGCCTTATACCAGTACTCTACCAATAAACTGAAGCCTACCACCCGCTTCAATCATGACAGAGTCTACACGATCATTCCACTTTGTGTCCCTACAAACAGTCACACCTGGGTATTTGTAGGAGTTGGCTGATACAAACTGTGACTCACTGGTATTTCAGACATAGAATACTATGACTTATTGTTTTGTGAAGTGCACAACTTTACAGTTCTGGACATTTAAAGCACGTTGCCAATCTTCCCAACGCCCTGAAATCTATCAAGATCTGTCTGAATATGTATGCAGCTTCTTTTAGACAGTACTTCATTGTAGACAATAGCATCATCTGCAAAAAGCTTGAGTTTACTATTAATATCGTCCACAAGGTCATTAATATACAACGTGAATAGCACTGGTTCCAACACACTTACCTGGGGCACACACAAGTTACTTCTGCATCTGATGATGACTCTCCATCCAAGATGCTGTGCCCCTCACTACTAAAAAATTCTCAATCCACTCACAAATTTCACTTGATACCCCATATGACTATACTACTGATGACCAGCATAGATGTGGTGCTCAGTCAAACACTTTTCAGAAATCAAGGAAAACTGAATCTGCCTGACTGACTTTATGTGAGGCTTTCAATAAGTCATATGAGAAAAGTAAGAGCTGGGTTTTCACACTCAATGTTTTCAGAATCCGTGCTGGTTGGCATGGAGAAGGTCATTTTACTCAAGATTTCTCATTTTGTTTGAGCTCATATTATGTTCTAAGCTACAACAAATCAATGTCGAGGATTTTGGGCAGTAGTTTTGTGGATCACTTCTCCTACCCAACTTGTAAAGAGGTGTGCTTTCGTCTAACTGCTGGGTATGGTTTTATGTTTGAGGGATTGACGATAATTACAGTTTGAAGATGGGCTAGCTCAGCTGCATACTGAGTATAGAATCTGACAGGAATTCCATTGGGACCTGAAGCTTCATTCAATTTTAATGATTTCAGCTGTTTCTCGTCACCACTGACACTTCTTTCACTCATCTTACACAGAATCACGTTTTTGTCATCAGATGAGGCAGTGGAATGTCATGAAAACCTGGTTTCTAAAGTGCCTCAAGAAGAGTACAATCACTTCTTTATGGAATGATTCCATCAAATGCAAAAATGTACTGATGTCAAAGGGGAATATTTTGGGAAAAGTTTGTACAGTAAAACTGTTCTTTTTACACTTTTCAGAGACTGACCCAAAAAAGAGTACAATGTAGGAAAATGTAAAATACAGGAAGGCACAGGAAACACAACAAAGGTGAATAAATTGCTGTTACAGTCATTCTCTTTACATTGTATAAAATATGAAATTAAAACAATTTACTTTTTACGTATTTAAAAAAATCTGAAATAATTGATTGTTTTTGTTTCTTTGTAACAGCAATTGGCTGAGTGCTGACACACACAAATGCACACTTGGGTTTCCCTCATCGTTCTGATGATGTCCAATGGCATAAACAAAACACGGAAGCAGAAGTCTTTCATGAAACTATATTAAAGTGATATTTGTGTTCTAATGGGAGACTTATTATTGATAGTTATTACAAAATTATGGTAAATAAAACTTGTAACACAATACTGGTTAAAACACAACAGCTGCAGAGAACAATGGACACAAAATCTATAGCTTGTTGCCGACAAAGAGGTTGCTCAGTTCAGGGATGTCCTGGGTGAAAAACAGTGTGGAAATCATCATCATCATCATCAACATGTTATGGAGCATCTTAAGGAGGAATGTTTACGTCTGACATCAGGTTGTACCAACTACAGCCATCGACACACAGACCGTGCTGTTGAACACGAACGTCAAGTTCAACATGCTGCTGAATGCTCAGAAACCACACGACCTAAGCATACGCTACGAATTCCTCAACACAGTACACGCAACAGCAGCTCTTCCAAGCGGAAGATGTTGGCTGTATCTGGCTCACGCATCCGATTGTCAAAACACACATTTGCTCCCTTGCCCATACACTAGTTATGTTGTTCTGTCTGTAGTATCCTTCTCATAAGGCAAAAAGAAATTTATCGTGCCCAGTCAATAAGGACATCAGCTTACAAAGGTTCCTTAACAAACAGTGCATTACAAATTCTCTCACTTGATTACTATTCCTGTTCAGCAACAGAATCTTTACAACATGTGAAATAAAAAACTTAAAGCAAGAAAGAGCAAAATATCTTACTGCAAGCTGTCTTGCAGATTAAGCCAATCGAACAAACTCACGCCTCAGAGATACTGCACTTATATTTACATAACACTGAATACTATAGAATATACTTTCATTAAACTAATAAGAAGCATCAGAACCTATTAAAAAATGTGAATACTGATGATAAAATTATTTGGATCTACTGAGGCAAGAACCAGCAACATATCAACAACTGCATCACCATTCAGTGACGCTGCTTCATTGCGCTATACCAACTATGACCGTTGGGTGACCATACTTTGCATCTTACCATCTACTGAAAGTTTTAATCGTAAATATTTTACTAACTGACATTTAATTATAACAAACTGTATCAATAACATTGCATTTCCTATGGATCCTAAGTGTACAACTGCCTTGAAAAGGTATACTTTCATAATATGCAAGTTACAATAATTCTTTAACAACCAATATCACATTTCCCATCATTGTATTTCTTAAGAAAAATAAAAAAAACAACCATACAATTCAAGATGAGTTTTTCAGAGCTTCTCAATTTTATGATGCTTGTTGATGGCACATATACGTATGGGCTTCAACTTAAAGCCAACACAGCCTCCCATGAGTCTGTACTGAAGAGATATGGCACATGCATGATACAGGTGGCTTTCTTCCATCTCAGTGATCAATATTCAAACACAAGTTCAGAATATCTGTCATGTTTGATACTGCTCTGCACATTTGGAAAAACTCCCAATGCACCTTTTCCATCCTACGATGTCAGAAAATGGCACACTCCACGGTCAAAATTTTAAAGCACAGTCCGTGTGCCAATGGCTTAAGACTGCACTCCAAGTACGTATTAGCGTATTTCATGTTGAAGTAATAACGACTCGTGAAAGCCTATTACAGAGTCAGCCAACTTTAAAAGCATTGTTTATTTATATAAAAAACTGTGAGATTAAATTAAAGCTGTTGTAATACAATGCAACGAGTAGGGGGGATGTCGCTAGTAAAACCACTGTCATCTCACTGTGATTATTGTTAAGGCAGTGACTCAGTATACTTTCCCACCCTTCCAAACATTGCAAACTTATAAACAGCTGCCCGTGACCCGACACGCTGACAATGAAAATCTTGCTTACCACGCTAACAATATGTTATGTCATCACTAACTTTGCATATAGTCTGCACTTTCTGCTTTGTTCTGAGGCTGATGTTGAGCAGGTGCTTAAACTGCAGCATGTGTGGAGCGTGTAGTTAAGGCTACAGGTGGTTCTGCGATGTTACGAGAGTGTCGCTCGTAAAATGACTCGAGCTCTTTCATTCAGTTAAATGTGATCACGAAAACTGACATTTATTTCAGCATTCTCAGTGATCGAGTGTTGCCACTCGTACATCTTCATCGTGCTGATGACGATCGGTTTGTGGGGTGCTCAACTGCTCGGTCATTAGCACCCGTACAAAGACCCAATTTTTCCACAGTACAATCTAACCACTGTCATGAATGATGACAATGATGACGAAATGGTGAGGACAACACAAACACCCAGTCTTCGGGCAGAGATAATCCCCAACTCGGCCGGGAATCGAACCCAGGACCGCGTGATCCAGAGGCAGCAACGCTAGCCACTAGACCACGAGCTGCGAACGCCTTCACGATGAGACTGCTGCAGACAGTATCACTTCCTAGATTATAACAGCTGTGTACACAGGGCTGCAGATGTACAACCTCGTCTAGACGAATGTTCAGAACCCTCTCACACTTCGACTGGTGGGCCATATCACTCGATCTTAATCTCACTGAAAATGCCTGGGGCTAGAGACAGCAGGGAAAATGCAGAAACCACCCTCCCTGCAACTTGTTAGCTGGATGAGGCATGTTGTTGTTGTTGTTGTTGTTGTTGTTGTTGTGGTCCTCAGTCCTGAGACTGGTTTGATGCAGCTCTCCATGCTACTCTATCTTGGGCAAGCTTCTTCATCTCCCAGTACCTGCTGCAACCTACATCCTTCTGAATCTGCTTAGTGTATTCATCTCTTGGTCTCCCTCTACGATATTTACCCTCCACACTGCCCTCCAATATTAAATTGGTGGTCCCTTGATGCCTCAGAACATGTCCTACCAACCGATCCCTTCTTCTGGTCAAGTTGTGCCACAAACTCCTCTTCCCTCCAATTCTATTCAATACCTCCTCATTAGTTATGTGATCTACCCACCTAATTTTCAACATTCTTCTGTAGCACCACATTTCGAAAGCTTCTATTCTCTTCTTGTCTAAGCTATTTATCGTCCACGTTTCACTTCCATACATGGCTACGCTCCACACAACTAGTTTCAGAAAAGACTTCCTGACATTTAAATCTATACTCGATGTTAACAAATTTCTCTTCTCTAGAAACGCTTTCCTTCCCATTGCACTTGCGCAGCTACGATGACGCAGGAAGCCCATATGTTCGTACGTGTAAAACGTTACATGATCTTACGTATGGCATAAAAGAAACAAGACATCAGATGACAGTTCAAGAATGTCGGAATTTCGTGAACCATACTAAAACGCATAATTCGGCTTAAAATGCACATTCGTATGTAAATTTTCTTGGAGTACCAGTACTGTATTATCTGATGTTTGGTTCTTTATTATGGCATAATGCCATACATGCACTTGAAATGCAGCGAACAGTTGAAACTAGCCAATAGTGCGAAATTAAACACTTCGTTACAAATAAATTGACTGCTTGAACAGAAAAGATCTATAATAGCCAAATCTCTTTACCAAACCGACAAAAATAACTTCATTGTTCTGTCAGGAAGGTGGAAATAAAATCTGAAACTAAAAACATACTTTAGCCTTCCCTAATTACGCGAACATATTTTAATTCATTTGATAACTCCGGGCAACAAAAATCCGTTTTGTTATCATTTAACGTGAGAGCAATAAACGAAGAGGAAGCAACAAAATCACTAAACATAAACACAGGTCACGTGGAGACGACCCACATCCCCACCACAACTCAGACTCCTCTGGGCATCAGCCCCGGATTTACCATATTTCTGAATTGGGGCAATATTAAGTTGTGGCGCCCAGCCACACTTCTGTAACCGGAAGCGGGAGAAGGTACTACTCATACGAGAGTCAACTGCGCATGCGCAAGAACCCGCCCGCAAGTGCTCAAACGAATCTAATTTAAACAGTTGTCTAGTCACACTCATCGGAGGAAATTTGTTGTTAGGAAGCATTGCGTAGTGTTCGTAAAGCCTTTGACACACTTTGCTGTTGGCAGACGTTTGTATCAGCACTGTTTTGTTGTTGTATTCGGCGCATTCCCATTGCAACTTTAAGTTCTTTTTCTTTTTTTTATCTCTCTCTCTCTCGTTCATGTTTTGTTGCTGCGGTATTATTCTGCAGTAGCGGGATACAGTAGTATAATTTGATAGAGTATTGGTTCTTACCAGTCAAAATCACAAAAAATTAACTGAAAGCTAAAACAATGAAAAATTCCCGGAATTCTAAACAATTCCCGGGTTTTCCCCGGTTTTCTCCCGGATCTTCCGGTTGTCCCGGGTCGTATACACCGTGCAGCAGTGAAATCTTCGGAGAAGCATCCGGTGCTAGCAGAAGACATCGGCGCTGCAAGAAAGCAAAACTAGCATTCTTCAACAATTAAGTCCACGAAAACGCTTAAGTTGTATAGAGAGAGCTTAACATTACACCAGGCCACCGCATCAGGCCCCTGCTACAGAAACCCGTCACCGAATGGTCTCCGAGGATACACTGCTGGTAGCCCCTGGATTCATCCGGACAGTCAGCTGCAAATCTATTCACCTGTTCCCATATCCGACAGCCGTCATTCGCCTGTCACCCAGGCCAGTCATGCACTACAGTTGCCTCAGCACCGGTTTTGGATACAGACATTTTGCCGTGCACGCTATACGTGGTGACTCACGAGGTTTTCCCCCAGTCTGGAGAATTTGTTTTGTTGTGGTCTTCAGTCCTGAGACTGGTTTGATGCAGCTCTCCATGCTACTCTATCCTGTGCAAGCTTCTTCATCTCCCAGTACCTACAGCAGCCTACATCCTTCTGAATCTGCTTAGTGTATTCATCTCTCGGTCTCCCTCTACGATTTTTATCCTCCACGCTGCCCTCCAGTACTAAATTGGCGATCCCTTGATGCCTCAGAACATGTCCTACCAACCGATCCCTTCTTCTCGTAAAGTTGTGCCACAAACTTCTCTTCTCCCCAATCCTATTCAGTACCTCCTCATTAGTTATGTGATCTACCCATCTAATCTTCAGCATTCTTCTGTAGCACCACATTTCGAAAGCTTCTATTCTCTTCTTGTCCAAACTATTTATCGTCCATGTTTCACTTCCATAGTCTGGAGGGTATTCCTTAGGTTATTTGGAACAAAAAATTTAAATAAAGTAATGGGATCCATAATTAAGGAGCTACAGTAATCGGAAAAGCTCAGGAAAAAAGCAGAAAAAAACTTTTATTGTACGATTTCAACATCAAAAATTCACAAAATAATTAATTTAAACAATTTTGTAGCATTCAGAGTAGATTTAAAGCAAGTGTTCAAAATTTCCTCTCTGCATCTGAAGGCAAAGATTCGCACGGGAGTGAACTGCGTGAGTAGCAGTTCGTAATTTCACACACTCGTCCCTTATTGACATTGTGGCATCTAAAATGCGTTGTATCAATTCTTCTCATGCTTCCACATCAACTTTGTACACAATGTATTTCATCCACCCCCAGATGCAGTAATCTAGCAGTGTTAAATCTGAGGATCTGGCACGCCAGTCGATAGGGCCCCCGCGACCTGTTCATCTGTGTGGGAACTGCCAATTAAGATAAGCTGTTACCACACGGTGGAAGTATGTAGGTGCCCTGTCATGTTGGACATACACGTGCTGTCTTGTTTCCAGAGGAACATCTTCAAGAAGCTGTGGTTAAGTCTTCTCGTAAAAACTTAGCGTACATATGACCATTTAAATTTCCCGCAAGAATAAATGGTGCCATTAACTGGTCACATGCAACACAACACCTGACATCATCATCATCATTTAAGACTGATTATGCCTTTCAGCGTTCAGTCTGGAGCATAGACCCCCTTGTAAAATTCCTCCATGATCCCCTATTCAGTGTTAACATTGGTGTCTCTTCTGATGTTAAGCCTATTACTTCAAAAGCATTCTTAACCGGATCCAGGTACCTTCTCCGTGGTCTGCCCCGACTCCTCCTACCCTCTATTGCTGAACCCATGAGTCTCTTGGGTAACCTTGCTTCTCCCATGCGTGTAGCACGACCCCACCATCTAAGCCTGTTCGCGCTGACTGCTACTTTTATGGAGTTCATTCGCAGTTTTTCTTTGATTTCCTCATTGTGGACACCCTCCTGCCATTGTTCCCATCTACTAGTACCTGCAATCATCATCCTAGCTACTTTCATATCCGTAACCTCAACCTTGTTGATAAGGTACCCTGAATCCACCCTGCTTTCGCTCCCATACAACAAAGATGGTTGAAGGACTGAACAATGCACAGATAACTTAGTCTCGGTAGTGACTTCCTTCTTGCAGAAGAGAGTAGATCGTAGCTGAGCACTCACTGCATTAGCTTTGCTACACCTCGGTTCCAGTTCTTTCACTATGTTGTCATCCTGTGAGAATATGCATCCTAAGTACTTGAAACTGTCCACCTGTTCTAACTTTGTTCCTCCTATTTGACACTCAATCCGTTTATATCTCTTTCCCACTGACATTACTTTCGTTTTGGAGATGCTAATCTTCATACCATAGTCCTTACATTTCTGATCTAGCTCTGAAATATTACTTTGCAAACTTTCAATCGAATCTGCCATCACGACTAAGTCATCTGCATATCCGAGACTGCTTATTTTGTGTTCACCTATCTTAAACTCACCCAGCCAGTCTATTGTTTTCAACATATGATCCATAAATAATATGAACAACAGTGGAGACAGGTTGCAGCCTTGTCTTATCCCTGAAACTACTCTGAACGATGAACTCAATTTACCATCAACTCTAACTATCTGACTATCTATGTAAAGACCTTTAATTGCTTGCAAAAGTTTGCTTCCTATTCCATAATCTCGTAGAACAGACAATAAATTCTTCCTAGGAACCTGGTCATATGCCTTTCCGAGATCTATAAAGCACAGATACAATTTCCTGTTCCACTCTTAACACTTCTCCATTATTTGCTGTAAGCTAAAGATCTGGTCCTGACAACCTAAACCCACACCAGACATTGACACTTAATCAGCGTTGAAATTGAGATACTACTGTACCATTTGGATTGTTGATACCATCTCTTGTAAAGGTCGCCTCATCACCGAACATTATGAAGCGACAGAGCTGCCGATTTCCATTTAACCAGACGCAAAAGTGCAAACAGTAGGCACAATCATGTGGCTCTAAATGGTGAACTTTCTGCACATGAAAAGGATACAGTCCATTCTCATGAAGAATCCTACATAACTTAGTTTGTGAAACATTCAGTCGGATAGCTAGGCGTCTCGTACTTGAACGAGGACAGTGTGGTCTACTGAATTACAAATGTTTTCCTCTTCTCGAATGTCACGGTGTTTTTCGGAGTGAATAAAAATACTGGGAAGAGCATCAGTTTCTAGCAATGAAACTTCCTGGCAGATTAAAACTCTGTGCCCGACCGAGACTCGAACTCGGGACCTTTGCCTTTTGCAGGCAAGTGCTCTACCATCTGAGCTACCGAAGCACGACTCACGCCCGGTACTCACAGCTTTACTTCTGCTAGTACCTCGTCTCCTAGCTTCCAAGTTTGGAAGTGCGTGAGTCATGCTTCGGTAGCTCAGATGGTAGAGCACTTGCCCGCGAAAGGCAAAGGTCCCGAGTTCGAGTCTCGGTCGGGCACACAGTTTTAATCTGCCAGGAAGTTTTATATCAGCGCACACTCCGCTGCAGAGTGAAAATCTCATTCCAGTTTCTAGCAATGCTCGATATGTTCCACTAAATGTTTTGGCACTCGCAAACTTACAATTAGGATACTGACGGTGATATTCGGCAACAGCAGCTTTTGCATTACCGTCACAGAAGCCCAAAATGTACACCAACTCTCCATACTCCGGCGGTGAAAACTTGTACGGCATCACAAAGTACACTGTATACAGGAGACAATAACAGTAAAGAGTGACTGCAGTATCAACAACGTGGTTGTTACCCAAACGTACTACTCACTGCACTCGCCTTCCTAAGACTGATGGTGTGTTCTGTGACCAAAGTGTAGCGCTCCATACACCGTGGCATGTTTCAGGACTCTGTTGTAGCTCCTTAACTATGGATCTGATCGCATTACTGTATTTACATAATAACCTAAGGATAACCTCCAGCAACTGGGGCAGAACCTCGTGACTCACCCTGTAGTTTATGCACCGTGGCACACGAACTGTTCGCAAACTCTGCTGTTTCGAAAATGCTTCAACCCCTCATCCAAAAATAAATGGCTGTGATGTGAGGTAAATCACTCCATTTCTGCATTACGACAACTGCAGTGCTGGTGCTGCCACTTGGCACGTGTGAGTCGTCAATGTTGAATCTAGGCATGAGTCATTTTAATGTGACTGAATTGTGTACGAGGAAACTCGATCACAAATTGATTTTAAATATGAAGACAGAGATGTTACCGGTGTACTTTGTCTGATCAAAATTATACGCACGCATCTACGTATTGTCGAATTAACCACATGTCACGAGAGACGGGCCCACCGGTACAAGAGAAGCCAAACAGTACTGTGTTGTCAGCAGGTGAGCAGTAACAACAGAATGGGTCGGTCAAGAGAGCTTAGTGGCTTCAAATGTGGACTACTTACTGGATGATAGGTGAGCGAAAAAACCATAAGGGACATTTCAACCCTCCTAACGCTGCCAGAGTTGATGTGACTGTCGGGTGGAAATGAAAAGGAACAATCGCGGCTAAAGCAACATCCGTGCAGGCCTCGTGTACTTACCAACTGGGGCTGTGAAACATTGCAGACAGTGGTTGTGGGTGGGTTTGGGTTTGGAAAAAGCTTCACAAATGGTAACTGCTATCACATTTAGCACCTAAAGTCAAGTACAGAGAAGGTGTGTTTTTTGTGGGTAGCGTGTGGTCCCCTTACTGCACTTGAAAAAAATGTTGAATGCATTGCAAACTGCGTACAGTAGCGGACAGTAGAGGAACAGTCTGCAGGCAGTAACTCTTTGCATCATCATGACAATGCACCCTGTTGTAAGGCAACAGTTTGTGAACAATAACATTCCTGAAATTGACTGGCCTGTGTAGAGTCAAAACCTGAATCCAATGGAACACATATGGAATGAGACAGAACATCAGTTTTGCTCCAGACACTAGCGTCCTATACAGGGTGGAGAAAAATGGTGTCACAAAATTATAACCCTGGATTGCTGATGCCAGTAGGAACCAAAATTGCTAACGTCGTGTATGTCAACGGAACCAAAATTGCTAATGTCGTGTATGTCAACGGCACACAATTTTTAAACTACAGAACCTCGGTACCACGCGCTGCAATTGGCCGTGGAATTGCCCTTTTCCCAGGTGCTCTGGACAACACGTGACCACGAATGCTTTGCCTGCCGGAGACCGCAGCACATCCGAGACAGCCTGCACGCTCGATGGTAGCGCGCCAGCTTTCCACTCTGGGGGCAAACCCGTCGGGGTTGTCAGGGTCCTGACACACATCGTAATTCCGCGATAAACACACTGGGAACAAACCCGTCAACAGTTGTTACTTTGCATTCAGAAAGTCTTTTACGAGTTGTGTCGGGCCTGAAAAGGGCCTCGTTCGTAGTTAGGACATTGTTTACTTAAAGCAGGTGCTCGAACTGGCGACCCTCTGACGCAACACGAGCTCGGTAACGTCGAATGGTGTTTTGCCAAACTCTTTCAAAGATCCCTGGCATTGCCCTGATGTGATTGGTGGTATGTTGAATATAATCCATTAATTCCTCTTCATTTCTAGGTTGTTCGTGTCCAGGTGGGTGAACTAGAACCTCGAAGAATCCCCACAGGAAATAGTCCAGGGGCGTGAGGCCCGGTGACCGCAGGGGCCACGTCTTACGAGTGCCTCTGCCAATTATCCGGTCGTCGAAAAGTTTATTTAAATATCTGCACACGGCACGACTATTATGTGCGGGCGCCCCATCGTGCTGCAACCACACGCGTAGCCTTACGTCCATGGGAACATTTCCAACAGGCCGAGTAGAGTTTCTTGCAAAAAATGAAGGCAATTTGACCCGGTAAGTCGAGGAGGTAGACGGACCGGCCCAATCAGATGGTCACCCACAATGTCCGCCCAGATGTCAAGCGAAAATCGTTCCTGGTGTCTGTGGATGTACGTAACGTGTGCATTTCCCCTTGCCCAGTAATGAATGTCTCGAATGCTGTAAAGGCCATCCCAGTGGAAGATGCACTCATCGGTAAACGACACAATGGTGAGGAAGTCGGGATCTCGTGCAACGCGTCACAGAAACCACCGGCAAAACCCTAGCCCTTGTTCGTAGTCCACCACAGGATTTAAGTCTTGCACAGGGTGGAAACTAAATGGATCCCTCAAAACCTCCCAGGCTAACCGACGAATGGCCCACGTCACGTCCACCCACTCAAGTACTTGTCGTAGCTGCTTTCTCAAAGTGCTCGAGAAGTCTGTTCAAATGCAACATCCCTTCGTGTTCGAGGTCTTCCGGCATCACCGCGATATCTCGCTAAGGAGGCCGTTTCGGCAGGTCGCTGGTGAATTGCTGTAAATGTTTGCAGCTGTGAGTGGCGTCTTGCTGGATACTGTTCCTCACATAACCATCGAGCTTCGTGCACATTACCATTGGCTAGTCCATAAACAAAAACCATATCTCGTTGTTCTTAAAACGAATACTGTGCTGCCATGCTTACTGTATGGCTAAATTGCAGGTGACGTGTGTGTGCTCCGAATGTGTGACTGCCTCTGACATGAGGTGGAGACAAACACCAAGACCTACATATTTACTCGAATCTAAGCCGCACTCAAATCTAAGCCGCACCTGAAAATCAAGGAAAAAACATTTTCACGAATCTAAGCCGCGCCTGAAATTTGAGACTCGAAATTCAATGGGCCGCATCTCCAAATCCAAACAAAGTTGGTCCATTGCAATATGAAACACAATTTAGGTTGAATGAATGCGATACAGCTACAGTAGTTTGGTTCGAGTTGTAAGCTTAGCAGTTAAGCTTTACCAGGTAGTCATTGCTATGCGTCAGGCACTCCGTCTGTATTTTTTATTTCCTTTTTCACGTGTTTCGTCTGGTTTGAATCGATTGTTTATTTTGCTTTGATCTGATAAGTACCGTTCTCTTTCTTATAGGTATTTACGTCACTCTACTCTGAAAATGCATTACTGTACTGTGTCATGCATTGTTTGTCGCATTTTGATAGTGCGTATGATAGAACATGTTCTGAATGAGAGTTTACGAAAAAATTTCTACGTTTGAAAATCTTTGCAATCGACTCTTCAGTACATCACAATCTGCACAGAAATTAAGAGTCATCTTAGATTTGAAAATCTAGTCAATTGCCGTGCTTCATTTCTGACTGTATCACTATTAGACATAAGAATAATATGAATATAAACATGACATGATATGTATATTCTTCCCCGTTTGCTATTGTCTCACTCCAGTTTCGTAGTTTATTAGGCACACACAATTTAAATGAGATAGCAGCAAACACGAAACAATACATGGCAAAATGTTTATATTTGTATTATTCTTATGGTGAAGAGAATACTGCATGTGATTCACAATTCATAGAAGTTCCTATTAGCAACCACCTCTTCTCACAGTTAGGAAAAAATTCAGAATGTAGAGTTGGCCAAATTGACAAACATCCCAAACAGTCTTGCTAGCCGGATTTTCGTAGTACATTGAAATGCTGCTACATTCGAAGATGATCAATACGGAATTTGTATTTACTTCGTTGGATAATGTATGAAAATGCAGTGGTCGAAACTGGGGGCGGAGAAAAAAGCTCATCTTCCACATTTTTTTTAAATTTTATTTACTGAGAGGTTTTAGTGCCAGTATTTATCTTTGTGCCTACAAAACATGCCTGCGTAGCACTACATATATTCAATGGCAGAAGTTAGTTGTGGCGGCACCCAACGACATTTTTCAGAATTTCCGCTTGCTTTGCACTCGATTCTAAGCCGCAGGCGGATTTTTTGATTACAAAAACCGGAAAAAAGTGCGGCTTGGATTCGAGTAAGTACGGTATTCGACACGTGTACAAATCACATCGGGGCAGTGACAGGTTGAGGGATGCCATTCCTCCACAGACACTCAGCTACTTCACTGAAATCGTCCGCAGCAGAGTTCAAGCCATCTCAAAGGAGAAGGATGGGCATACCATGCATTAATGTCCACTTATAGGTGTCCGCATCTTTTGATCAGATAGTGTACATCTGCTTTGAAAGTGGCTATGGGTCTGAAATGTCACCTTGTTCCACTCAGATCAAACTAATTTTAGCATGCCTTTGGTTTCCATTTTGTAATGAAAACTGCTACTGGAGATTGCCATGTCCTCATACAGCAGACAGCAGTCCAGTTTTTTCACGAATAGATAATCTTTTGTGAAGCTTTTGCTGATTTCTGAAATGCAACAGGGTCCTTCCAGTTAATCTGTGGTGCAGAACATCAGATACCTGCCTTAGACAAACTAGGAAAATGAAATACCTTTTCTCGCTTCACAGTCAAATCCGACGGTGGAAAATTCACGTCAGCTCCCTCGACTGGCTCTTCTTTAATAACACGATTTTTCACTGGCGGCCACACCGTGGGTTGTTTCTCTCCTCGTCCCAGATTCTCGCAGTCCTAAAACAGCACTCACATGTCAAATAAAGAAAGGGTGTCCCTACGGAATGTTACTTTTGAGTGCATAACAACATACAAATTTATTAGCCAAATTCAGCAATTTACATACCATTCCAATGGACGCTACCTGTGTTTTTGTACGAAACGTATTACTCAAAAGAAGGCACACGCTCCTGCTTTCGATGAAATTTTCCATAATTTTTTGGCATTCTCGTGCCTAAATTTCTTAAATTACACGTTGAATCACAGCTTTAAGTTCTCAAAGTGTCTGTGGTTTGTTGGAATTCACATGAGATTTCAAACTCCCATAGAAAGAAACCACACAATGTCACATCACAAGATCTGGATGGCCGATTCACATCACCACTGTCAGAAATCACAGGGCCAGGGAATCTTTCTCATAAGAAGTGAATTGCTGCAAGTGATGAGTGACATATTATATATTCCAGTCCATGTCATTATGGAACCCACCAACAACAGATAACGATTCAAACGAAGCCTCTGTTGCTATACCTGATATTCCTCCTGCCATGATGAGGTTTAATTACACAACACCTTCTTTCTAATTACTTTTATAGTTTATTACCCTCTCCCCCTACCTTCTCCCTCATAACTCATTATTCTGAATGTTTTTGCTATTTACCTTTTACCTCTTTAGGATTGCCCTTGGTTAACTTACATTTAATGACAAGGATGTTTCCCACCACTTTTCTACATGACAATGGGGCCCAATATTAAATGCTTTCAATTTTTTTTTCCCCCACTCGCGTTTTAGCGATATTAGATCCACTGCTTGTTACATTCACGTGTTTGAGCAGTAATTATTCCCTCACTATTCCAGTCTGATGACGCGATAACTGTGTGAAATGCATAACTACAACACAAACTGATTACTCATTTGAATGTGATAGGTTACACCAGCAATGAGCAGCCTGTGGGCCGTATATGGCTCGCATAAGAAAGTCACAATCCTAATTATATGAACATGGTGTCTGTTCTTTTGGACCATTTTGATCCTGCAGTCATTACAAATCGAGACACAAAGGAATTAAAGATGTTTAGATACTAGTGGGCATTGATTTACATTGATAAAGAGTCCTCGGTTCATATCCCGTTCTACCACAAATTTTCAACTTTCCCTTTTGAAGTAAATTAATTACCACTGGCAGCTAAATGTCATTAATTCCTTTGTATCTCGATTCATAATGGCTGCAGGACCAAAACGGTGTCCGTTCTTTTAGACACACAATTAAGGTGAAATTGGCCAATGATCCCTTTGGCTCAGAGGCACACCACACTCTGATCAGTGACACATTGCGTGTAATGAGGATAATGGGCAAGGGTCACTACATTCACAATATGTATACGAGTTGAGAATTTGGGTGTGACGCAAGGCGTGCTACAGTAGTCCGTGCAGTCACAATGACCGCTGTGTCCAGATGGTTTAGCGGTCAGAGCACCTGCCCAGTAACCAAGAGACTCGCATTCGAATCATGGACTGGCACAAATTTTCAGCTTTCTCCATTGATGTAAATCAATGCCCACTAACAGCTAAATGTGATTAATTTCTTTGTGTCTTTACTCCTAATCGCCTGTGAACTGGCAATGCCTATCTCATCGGCAGATTTTGTTTTCTATTCTTTCTCGTTTTAATATTAGTAAAGAATTCTTATTGTTATGAATATATTAAACACTACAACTGTTGAAACTGAAGATAACTTGTGATGAACTAATGAACCCAGAAATGCTTCTTAATTGCTAAATATGTATGGGAATTAGGTATATGTCATGACCTCCTTCTCCCCCCCCCCTTCCCCCGCTTTCTCTGTGCATCATCTCCCCCGCCCCCCCCAAAATCTCTCTCTCTCTCTCTCTCTCTCTCTCTTTCTCTCTCTCCCCCCCCCCCTCTCTCCACCCCCTTCCCCCCCCCCTTCCCCCCTCCCTCACTGACCTTCAGCCTTCTTTGTTTTTGCCACAGAAATTAGGAGTTGAAGTCACTTAAAATGAATGTGTAAATTGGTTGGGATAATTAACAAACGGGTATGGGAGATCTCACCTGCTGCTGGATCTATGAGGGTAGTAGCTCCCATGACAGTATTCTGCATAGTTTTAATTTGCAAAAGGGTACCATTACAAAATTTTGCACGATACAGATTCTTCAGAAGTATTCTCACCATAAGGCAATATGCCATACTTACAACCAACGTGTTTTCTGTTAAAACCAATACAGTTGTGTATACAATATTTGTTTAAAATTATATACAAGGTGTTTGGGGAGGAAAGGTCAATATTTTGAACAGTGATAGTATAAGTAATTCTGAACAAGAAATGTCATATGAACATAGGTCCGCAGATGCTTTGTTAGGGACGTACAGGTATTGAAAGGAACTTTTAATTCTGCAAAATTTATGTGCACAACATGAACGTATATGCAATACAAGTGGACTGCAACGTGACTTTCTTGAAAACAATGTTACAGAGAAGTAAAGTTATGCTACACATTTTTACATAAAGTTTATTCATTTATTTAGTACATAATGCATTAATTACATCATGCATGTTACATGTATTCAGTTGAAAAAGACGTACAACGTCTTTTACAAACGGCTTTAACACTTATCATTCAGCTGTTGTACAGTTCACAGAACAGGTTGGAATATCCCACCACGAATTTCAATGCACTTTTGCACTCTAGCGATAACATGTTGTGTTGCTTGTTCAACTGCCTGTGGTTGGTTCCTAATCAATTCAGCAGTGTCCATGATGCAAAGAAGCAGTTCATCTCCTGTATTTGCCTTTACTTTGTGCACCTCCGATTTCATCCCATCCCACAAACAGAAATCTAAATCTGTAACGTCAGGTGATCTCGGAGGCCAGTTAATAGAACCGCCACGGCCAATCCAGCGATTAGCGTAGGTGCAGTTGAGATGGTCAATCAAATGTAAGGTAACTTGTGGAGGGGCAGCATCATGTTGAAAATACATTCCAGTTTGCTTGGCTAAAGGAACGTCCTCGAATAGTTCGACAAACAAACCTCTCCGGGTGACACCACCTTGACGAAGCACTGTCCGTGCGGGTCGAGAGGCTTGCGTATCCGTGTGAAGCTGAGGGCTATACCGAAGGTAGAGGACCTACTGCCGGAAAGGCCTTATCTGATGGATGAGACTCAGTGTCCCACAACGCCCCAATGTTCCCTATCCAGTCCTAGTGCTTACCCAATTCCCTTTCGCAACCCGAGGTGTGATGCGATCTGAGCCGAGGGTTGTGCGGCACACGGGAAGATGTGTAGTAAACGGAGCGTCAGGGATACCGGGCAACCTCACTGAGTAAGTAGCCTTACACCGCGTGGGGTATTCGCAGTGTGGACCGTGTGGATCCCCAAACCTCGTGGGACCGAGATGGACATGACTAAAGAAAATAAATTAAAACAAACTGAGGGGCAAGCTGAGACCTCAGACACCCAAACATCGGGATCAGAACTGATGGAATGCATTCCCACTAGTGAATCAGGGTCTATACCTGAGCCAGAAGTGGTAACTGTAACCAAGAAGTTGGACCAGATGAAAATTACCGTATTTACTCAAATCTAAGCCGCATGTGAGAAATGAGACTCGAAATCATGGAAAAAAATGTTTTCCCAGATCTAAGCCCCTCCTGAAATTTGAGACTCGAAATTCGAGGGGAGAGAAAAGTTTTAGACCGCCCCTCCAAATAGAAACAAAGTCGGTCCAGTTTAACATGTGACACAATTGAGGTCAAATGGATGAAGATACAGCTACAGTAGTTTGGTTCGAGTCGTAAGCTTAACAGTTAAGCTTTACCAAGCAGCCATTGCTATGTGTCAGGCGTTCCATCCGTATTTATACGGGTACCCTTCCTTTTTCATGTACTTCGTCTGGTTTGAATCGATTGCTTATTTTGCTTTGACCTGATAAGTGCCATTCTCTTTGTTATAGGTGTTTACATCACTCTAAGCTGAAAATGCATTATTGTACTCTGTCATCCATTGTTTGTCACATTCTGATAGTGAGTGTTTACGGCCTGTCGCCGCTCGCAACAATGCTTGCTTTTGAGCGCGCTACCGCCGCTTACAATTAAAAAAAAAAAAAGAGAGAGACAGAGACAGAGACAGAGAGAGAGAGAGAGAGAGAGAGAGAGGAATTGTCTCTAACTGAAACAACGGCAAGAGACTGCTATTTGTTGTTACTTACACTGCTGCTTTCTTTGATAATGATCAACAAGAACCAAATAATAGACGGTGTATGATAGAATTTGTTCTGAATGAGAGTTTAGCGAAAAATTTTCTCCGTTTGAAAATCTCTGCAGACGCCTGTTTAGTACATTACATTCCGCATAGAAGTTAGAGCCATCTTAGAGTCATGCTTCATTTCTGACTGTATCACTATTCAGCATAAGAATAATACGAATATAAACATTGCATATGTATATCCTGCTGCGTTTGCTGTTGTCTCACTGTAGTTTCGTAGTTTATTAGGCAGACAGAATTTAAATGAGATAGCAGCAAACACGAAAGAATACATTGCATAATGTTTACATTCTTCTACCTTTTCTTTTAATTTATTTACTGACACAGATGTTTTGGTGCCAGTGTTTATCTTTGTGCCTGCACAGCATGCCTGTGTAGTGCTAGTATATTAGGGGACAGAAGTTAGTTGTGGTGGCACCTACCAACATTTTTCAGAACTTCCGCTTACTTTGCACTCGATTCTAAGCTGCACGCGGCTTTTTGGATTACAAAAACTGGAAAAAAAAAGTGTGGCTCAGATTCGAGTAAATACGGTAAAGCCTTGTCTGGGGCACACAGGAGGAAACTCCTGAGGGGACAGAGACAAAAGGAGGGGAAAGAATGGCATCCCAGAGACAAGTGGAGGGAATTAAAAGGGCTTGAGTCTAAGACCCCCAAGAAAAAACTGTCTCAGGTTGAAGGGATATGCAGCCCGCCACATCATTGAAGACAGGCAGCAAGAGGATAAAGGAGAAATCCAAGACTCACTCCTCCATGGATAAGAGAGCCCGAAAAAACCGAGGCTAGGAATAGGGAAACAGACCTATAGTAGTGCAGTCTCAGTTTTTAAGATGGCCGTTATCCAGGAAGCCTATCCACTGGTAGCCATCACATTGCAGCAGGAGGAACTTGTACAGATGGCCCTCTTCGAAAAGATTGGGGACGAAGGGGTGGGGTAGGGGGGGGGGGGGGGGGCGGGGCTGGTCCAGGACCCAACTTCAGGAGGTCTATCTACATTGTGGTGCACTCATTTTCGTCTGAGGGGGTTCACACGGTGGAATGGCTAAAGTACAAGATGCCCATGATATCCCCGTGGGAGGATGCGAAGCTGCCGGTCGAGGTGGCAGTGGACCTTCTTATGACTGCAAAGGTATGGGTACCAAAGATCCTTAAGGATGTCTCCCCTAAGACTCTGTTAGAGAAAATAGGGGTCCAGAATCCAAAAGTCTCGACTGGAGAGTAATCGACCAGAAGGTTGTAGCGAAAGAACGAACCACGGTGGCGGAGATCGGAGAGAAGTCCCTGAAAGTGATGCGAGAGCGAGACCTGAAATTGTTTTTAGGGTTCTCGCAGGTCGCCATCAGGGTTATTGAAGATCTCAAAGGCAATGGTGGCAGCAGGACGCAGACTGGAGGTGCTGCAGATTAATCTGCAGCACAGTAAAGTGGCCTCTGCTGACCTGAGCCGCAGCCTGGGGAGGCAGGAAGTGGACGTGGCCCTGATACAAGAACCCTACTCGTACAAGGGAGGGGGGGGGGGGGGGGGGGGTATCGGGCCTCGGAGGCACTGGAGGTAAGCTGATCTATGCTAGAAATCTAAGAAACTCCAGAACATGCATCTATGTAAGAAATGGAATTTCTTTCATGCCAATGGTGGATTTCTGCTCCAGGGACCTAGTGACCATAAGCAATGTGAGGACGGTATCACGAGGGAAATTGTTTTGGACTGAGCATACCTTCCTTAGGAAGACAGCTCTCCTCCTCCACTGGAAGTGAGGAGACTGACAGAAGCTCACCATTGGTGAGGTGACCGACTGTCGGTGGGATGTGACGCCAGTGGGTACAACCTAGTGTGGGGCAGCAAGGACACCGACATTAGAGGTGAGTACCTTCTCAAATTTCTCTTAGCTGACAACTTGGGAGGTCCTGAATAGGGGCAATGAACCTACATTCAGGAATAGCAGAAGGGAAGAAGTACTTGACATAACCTTTGTTTCCATGATGATGGGCAGCTATGTCAAACAATGGCAAGTGGCATTAGAGCCATCCTCATAACACCACATGTACATTAAATTCGAGGTTGAAATGGGAATCAGACAGACCACGGCCTACAGGAATCCCAGGAAAACAGACTGTGTGACATATAGGAGGGACCTAGACTTAGGCTTATCAGAAATTGAAACCTCAATAAGGATTCCAGTGGAGTTTGAGGAGGTAGCAGAGGCTGTTACCTCTGCCGTAGTGACCTAATATTAGAACAACTGCACAATCACCAAGAAGTGCACAAATAGGAGTGTGCCTTGGTAGAATACAAACTTCAAAATTCAAAGAAAACAGGTACGAAGACTGTTTAACCTTGCAATGGGCAAAATATCGTGAGGCTCTTGTCAACTACGACCTTGCAATTAGACAAGCGAATTCGGCATCCTGGAAGGCATTCAGTGGGGAAGTGGAGAGCACGGATGCTCAAGCCATACTTCACAGAATCCTCACTAGAGTACCAACCAATCCAGAAGGTACGTTGAGGAACGAGGATGAGGAATATACAAAGACAGCATATGAGATGCTGGAACTGCTCCTCAAAACTCATTTTCCTCAACACGCTCAGACCAGAATGCGATCCCGATGAGACAACGGTTCTCAGGCACTCAAAGAGAGAACTGGGAATCGGCCAAGGAGTGTGTGGACTTCAATAAAATCCAATGGGTGGTGGGAACATTCCAACTGTTCAAGTCACCTGACCTGAATGGAATCTTTCCAGCTCTCCTGAAACAGGCAGATTATTCAGAATTAGCCTAGCAATAGGATTCATTCCCAATGCTCGGAGGGCAATGAAGGTTATCTTCATTCCAAAGCCAGGGAGAATCGATCGTATCGAGGCCAAGGATACGAGACCAATCAGTCTGTCCTCCTCCATTCTTAAAACATTGGAAAAACTGGTTAATGTATACGTTGGGGGGAGGAGACTAATTAGGGCTCCACTTCATTCAAATCAAAATGCATATAAACCAGATAAATCATGTGAGACAGCTCTCCAACAAATCATTGGGAGGGAGGAGAAAGCACTTCACTTCCAAGAAATAGTCCTCTGCATCTTGCCGGACATCGTGGGGGCCTTCAGTAACGTGACCTTCAATTCCGTAGTAAGGGCAGCAGAGGTGCGTGACCTAGGGAGCAGTATATGTAGGTGGATCAGGGCCATGCTTTGTGGAAGGAAGGTAGAGGCTACCATGATGAAAAGTTGGTAATTAACACCACTAGAGGTTGCCCACAAGGAGGAGTTCTGTCCCCTTTATTGTTGAATCTAGTGGCAAATGAACTCATTCAGGAACTAAATTCCAGACAATGCTTTTTCCAATGAAACACAGATGACCTTATCATAGTAATACTTCGAAAATTTACCGACAGTCAGAAATATGGCACAAGGAGCACTGGACATTGTGCAAGACTGGTGCAATAAACGGGATCTAAGGCCGAGTCCTAAGTGAGCTACAGAAGCGAGCAACAGCTTCAGGTGACAAAACACAACCGCAGGTGTAGTTACGGAAGTGTCCTATGTGAGCGACATCTGTGTCGCTGCCTGTCTCCCACTGCAACTGGCTACGTTTTAATTCAGACGTGTTTGAATCTTGTCGCTGCAGCATGCACGACACAGAGCGACAGCCAAATGTCTCGGAAAAGCAGTGGAGTGGATGCAACAGCAGCTATGAATTACTCAACATCTGATTTTTCTTCAAAACTATTCAGTGAAAAAATTTGATTCTTCCGCAACCTATAGCTTGATATACTTAAACGATTAAAGCATGAATTTATTTTCGTTATTCATCATAATTACTGTGCTGCATAAAATTGAGTACATGGCTGCAAGAAATTTTTAAGAATTTGCAGAGGTAAAATCATATTGTGTAGACTTTCCATATAGTTCATTTAAGACCATACATGATTGCGTATGAAATGTAACCAATATCTCTAAACTGTATTTAAAGTTGAAACCGGAATTATGTCTCTTTCATTCGTGAGATATTGGTTGTTATATCCACGGACGGATCACTCTCAGTGCGTCTGAACCTTTCCTGCGCTTCGGGAATTGAGAGGTCGTAAAAATCATCGTATCTCATAAAAGGCACAAGATATCGAAACAATGAATTTTGGAAATGATAGCATGCAAAAAGGACTATTTTATCATACAATTAACACTCATTACGTTTTTGTAAATGCGTGATCAGAGCGAAAATAAGACTCCCTATAACTTACACCATGAGGTTTGTCCAAATTTTCATAGCCAAAGAAAGGGAGAAACAGGTAAACGGGGTATCAAAGTGACCAGCATGAGGTCTAGTTTGGCATGAAAATATTTAACTGCTTGAAAGTAATCATGGTAATTAACAAAAACTTAATTAATAAGCTGAGGAAAAATTGAAACATTTCACGAATAGCTGCTGTAAATAAAGTGTCAAAAATTTCATCTGTTCAAGACCTAGCTATTTTGCACATAAAAAGATACATTGGTGCGGTATTTAAATGTCAAAAAGGCTTCCTTTGAGTCAAGTATGTTAGGAAGGCAACCGAGGAGTCAGTAAAATCATGCTTTCTGAATAAAACTTGAAATAAAAAATGAAAGAAATCAGTCAAATATTTTATGAAATGATTTGTGTAAAAGAAATAAGTAGATCAGAGAAACGTTCTATGTGCCTTTGATAGATGCTCAAACAGAAAATGAAATGCACCAAACGGTTCCCCAATTTTTAAAATTTTTATTTAGTGTTACTTTTTTTCATGCTTTTATACAAATCAATACACAAAATGTTTGACTTTCTTTTCAAAAATTTTGTAAGCTTTACTTTTACAGAGTATTTAGAGTAATTGAAACACTCGGCTTTAACATTGACTGCTGATGAATTACGTTTGCAACATCAAATACATGTAAAATTTCATGATTCATTGTAATTTATTAGGAATTAAATGTAAAATTTCACGATTCATTGTAATTTATTAGGAATTAAATGTGTGTGATATACTGGGATAGGTGTGAAGATCAAGTTCTTTGGCAAGACCTTGAAAACGTACTTAGCGATGCAGTATAAACAGTATACATAAAACTTAGTATACAGAATTGTAACTGAGTCAGTAAAAATATAAGGACGGGGGGAATTTGAACTGTGGACCTTTACCTAACACATTATCACAAACTGTATTTACTACCCCTAAACCACAGCTCACTTTTCTTCACCAGTATCAATTTGTGTACGTATGTTTGTATTTAGCGTAGTTAGTCACGTAGTAGTCATTCCTCCGCATTTATTGGCTGTTAAAAGTTCTTGATCGTGTAAAAAAACATTTTTATTTAATTTATTGATGATATAGTTGAACCATTCGGCTCCTCTGCTCATTCACGTGTATTCGAAGAATCTGTCTGGTGATCATAGTTGATGATACTTATGAAATTCTCCATGGAGATTCCTCCCTTTGTGAATTTCATGCACAGCATTCCTTTTCATTTTATTTTCTTAAGTAAACCTAATTCAGTAGCATGTCTCTCCAGCTACAGTATTGCTCGCGTATCATGTCATTTCAGGAAACCCAGAATCTACTCTGTAGGGATCAACATGGATTCTAGAAACAGCGATCGTGTGAGACCCAACTCGCTTTATTTGTTCATGAGACCCAGAAAATATTAGATACAGGCTCCCAGGTAGATGCCATTTTCCTCGACTTCCAGAAGGCGTTCCGATACAGTTCCACACTGTTGCCTGATAAACAAAGTAAGAGCCTACGGAATATCAGACCAGTTGCGTGGCTGGACTGAAGAGTTTTTAACAAACAGAACACAGCATATTGTTTTCAATGGAGAGTCGTCTACAGATGTTAAAGTAACCTCTCCTAGTATATAGTGTCAGTTCCATGCGGTTTTTCGCGTATGATGCTGTAGTATACAGAGAAGTTGCAGCATTAGAAAATTGCAGCGAAATGCAGGAAGATCTGCAGCGGATAGGCACTTGGTGCAGGGAATGGTAACTGACCCTTAACATAGACAAATGTAATGTATTGTATACATAGAAACAAGGATCCTTTATTGTATGATTATATGATAGCAGAACAAACACTGGTAGCAATTACTTCTGTAAAATATCTGGGAATATGCGTACGGAACGATTTGAAGCGGAATGATCATATAAAATTAATTGTTGGTAATGGGGTTGCCAGGCTGAGATTCATTGGGAGAGTCCTCAGAAAATGTAGTCCATCAACAAAGGAGGTGGCTTACAAACCATTCGTTCGACCTATACTTGAGTATTGCTCATCAGTGTGAGATCCGTACCAGATCGGGTTGACAGAGGCGATAGAAAAGATCCAAAGAAGAGCGGCGCGTTTCATCACATGGTTATTTGGTAAGCGTGATAGCGTTACGGAGATGTTTAGCAAACTCAGGTGGCAGAGTCTGCAAGAGAGGCGAAGAGAGGTGCTCTGCATTGCGGTGTAACTCGCTGTCCAGGTTTCGAGAGGGTGTGTTTCTGGATGAGGTATTGAATATATTGCTTCCCCCTACTTATACCTCCCAAGGAGATCACAAATGTAAAATTAGAGAGATTCGAGCGCGCACGAAGGCTTTCCGGCAGTCGTTCTTCCCGTGAGCTGTACGCAACTGGAACAGGAAAGGAAGGTAATGACAGTGGCACGTAAAGTGCACTCTGCCACACACTGTTGAGTGGCTTCTCGAGTATAAATGTAGATGTAGATGTAGAAGGGCAGTGTTTTATAGAAACAGCTGGCTGGCTCTAAGCAGCGACCTTGTAGCACGACACGGTCGCTCGCACGCAGGACAGCCAAGTTTTTCATCCTACGCTGCTGCTTGTTGCTGGAGTGTCGTGTATCCAGACGTCGCTCTCTTCTGTCACTCACGTAGGACACGGCCTACAGGTTAATCCTAAGAAGACTGTTGTGGTGCCATTCACAAAGAGACATATCCAACACTCAAGTTGGAACGTGAAGCTCTTGGATGAAACTCTGCCTGTGAAGGGGATAGTGAAATATCTAGGGGTAACCCTAGATGAGAAACTAACACGGACCCCTCACATTAAGAGCATCTACTCCATGGTGAAAAGTACTCTAGTGAGTACCAGAAGGGCATGTGATAAAAACTGGGGTCTAAGCCCCAGAGGTATGCAACGGATATACATCAGACCTAGGATTTCCTATGGGGCCGTAGTGTGGTGGAAGAAGGCACAACAGCGCCTTGCAGCTAAGGAGCTTGCTAAGGTGCAGAGACTGGCCTGCTTAGCCATAACAGCCGGAATTAGCAGCACACCAACCGCTGGGATGGAAGCCGTGCTGGACATACCTACACTAACCCTTTGGGTAAAGATGGAGGCAGCAGCTGGGGCATACAGAATTAAAACTGGTAAAAACAGGATCTCACTGGGATATCAAGAATCTCTCACTAAGATAGTGAGAGAGGTAAATGTAGTAATGGCTGGAGAAATGCCAGCCAACTATATAATAACTCCCAACTGCTTCAACAAGCATTACAATACAACAGCTGGAAGGAGGGAGCAGTGGGAAAGAACTGTTCGACACCGTACGGGGGACAATGTTTGGTTCGCCGATGGGTCGAAATCAAACCGAGGCATTGGGGCAGGGGTGTACGGCATGCAAGCGAGACTGGAGGGCATCATCTCTCTAGGAAAACTGGCCTCAGTATTCCAAGCTGAAATTACTGCAATGAGGGCATATGTGGACGAGAATATGCATAGGTGCTACAATGACTGTAGCATCTACCTCTATTCAGACAGCCAGGAAGCCCTGACCATAAACAGAAACGTGGTGAAGTAATGATGCCTAAGCCATGTTTTAAAAGAAGCTCTGTAATCCTGGGATTGAACAGGAAAGAGATCAAACCCGTGACTGGATTGATGACCGGCCATGGGAATTTCAAAAAACACCTACACACAATGGATTTAATGGAAGAAGACCCTAAATATAGGCTCTGTGATGAGGGTGAAGAAACTGATCACATCTAAATCTTCGAATGCATGGCTTTGGAGAGCAAAAGATACAGAATCTTCAGGACAACTAGACCTGAAGAAATTGTGTCTAACAAAAAACTGGTAAAGGGACTCCTTGCACTATGGGCATTGGTTGGCTTTACTAGATATACAGGGAGCGATACCGCACAATAAACTCGGTTTCACTGCGGGCAGTGGTGTGTTAGACCAAAGCTGTTTTAGCTTCTCTGTCAAAACCAAATCAATCCACAAACGAGTTTTCCAAACGATGCAGGCACCTCTCTCCTGTCAGTCGCTGATAGATAATAAATGGACCTACCAAAAGGTCATGCCGCACCAAACATTTATTGCAAAATGAACTTGGAAATTGTTATCCACTAAAGCATGTGTATTTTCCCGTGACCATTGATGATTATTGTGTGTGTTGTGTATTCCATGTCGTGAAAACTGGGCTTTGTCAGTGAATACTACGTATGGAAGCAAATGACTATTCTCAATTACCCAGTGACAGAACTGAAGTCGTTGAGCATTGTCGCCAACGTGGAGATTTTGGACACTCTGTATGTGAAATGGTTACAGGTTTTCCACATGTAATGTTTCCCATACACGTGTCTGTGGGACACTCATATGCAGGGACATCCTTCGTATGCTCGTACCGGGACTTCGCTCAACACTTGCGATAACTTCTTCCTCTTCTTGCAAAGTTTGTTGACGATCACACTCGGACGAAGAATGTATACTTGGAAGAGAGCCTGTTGCACCCAAAGTGGTAAACACTGTGCGATCAGATAATCATCGAGTAGGAAAGCACCTGTGGTATTCTTCTCTCGCAGCAGTAGCACTACCGTCACAGAAGCCTAAACATACACTGTATCTGCATATTCCTCATTACTGTAGACGTGTAGCATTGTAACCAGCACTTGTACAACAACAGTTAACACCATACACTACACAGTTAACCGATCCATCGTCTGTACACTACACAATGTGACTTACACGGCACAACTGCGCAAAACAGCGGGTGATTGTACTACGTACGTCACACGACCATAATACGTGACAGGTTGCATAGCGTGCATTGTTTACAAGAAAATCACATTATGATCCAGTTGCATTGTGTGTACCTTAATGCTGAGCACATCAATTTTGCAGAATTAAAGTTAAAGTGTCATTAAGAAAATTTAAGAAAATCAGTCAAGAACTTGTCAAGATTTTTGCTAAAAACCTTTTCATTCATATAGTAAATACAAATTTACATATCATATATATTGTAAAAGATCTGCAGCCTATGATGGTCCAAAAGTTCATTAGAGTACTGTCTAATCTGAAGTAAATCTATGAAGTACATAAGACAACGTCTTTACGGACTAGCTGGCATGATTGCTTTTATGGGTGACTATTTTTCGGTAATTACATTTAAAGATACCTCTCAACCAATCTTCATATGCTTACATTGATTCACGTTTCGTGAATATTGTTTCTTTATTAACAGCATTGTAGAATTTTGGCACGGAAGTTTTAATGACAGCTATCATAAAATGCCATAAGTAAGGATATGATGTCCACAAAATAATGTACTCTCAAAAACATGGGTTTTGAGGCACAATTTGCTGGCATTGCATACCAGAAAACCCAAGCCATTCATTCATGTCAGTGCATTAGCCGATAAACAATAACATCACAGACGCTACAGTTTTGACTTTATGCACTAGGAGCGCTGCTTTCACGTTACACAAAGAGATGGCCCATGAGCTTAAAGAATGATGTGAATCAGGCTCACGGCTCACCAAATGTTGCCTGTGCTTAGGTTACACCATCTTGTTGAAACTGAACTTCTTCAGCATTATAATCCAGTTCAGACCACAAAACACCCCTTATGATATTGCAGTAGCATTCGCCATACATTGTCAGTGCATTTCCAATGCTGTCTTCGAAGAAGTATGGCCCAATTACACTCTCGGCCCAAATGCTGCACCACACAGTCACTCACTTAGGACATAACGGATTCTCTATAATTACTCGTACTTCTTTCTGTGCCCTAATTCCTGCAATTTTGTTTGTTTATGAATCTGTGCAACTGAAGATGCACCTCATCTGTGAAGGTTATTTTCTTAATGAAACTACTGCCCGCTCTTTGTATCGCAAGCACCCAGCGGACAAATGATCGAAACTTTTCGTGATTGTCTGGCTTCACTTCTCGGGTCAGTTGGATTTTATAGACCCGGTGGTGTAAATCACCTTTCAGAGCTTGTTGCAACTGTTGTAAATGTCGGCAAATGTATTCACCAGACTTACAGCCACATCATCTCTCATGATGGCAATGTTTTCCACTGAACAACTAACACAAGCCCACCCTGTAGGTTTAATGTCTACAACTAAACCGGTTTCCTGGAATTTAGCAACCAGTCTAAACACAACTGATATATTCAATGCATTCAATTCATTGTAATGAGCGTTATCTGTGACAGCATGCAGTTCGGTCATGAAGCACTTCATCACTCGCCAAAACAAATAAGAACTGTAAAAATGTTCAGCACTGCTAACTTATTCGAACAGCAATAGTGATCATTTTAAAAGCCGACTTCTTTACAGGGCCAAATAATAATAATAATAATAATAATAATAATAATAATAATAATAATAACAATAACAACAACAACAATCAGATCCCACCTTAGTCACTTTATTTGCTTAGAAACTTTTCATATGAGGAGTGGTGATATTCTTCAAATATTTTCAATCCAGGGTCGTGAAAATTTGTTTTTCATAAAACGTTAAACCCTAATGCAAAAACAATGCAGAGTGCCATCTTGTATGAAGCTGGTGCAATCCATTGATTCCAAATTTGGATGAACATTCAGTTTTCTACATCTAACAGAATCATTTTTTTATTTGACAAAGAAAGATGAAGGCACAAACTTTGCATATAGGTCTTCACAAATGAATCACATTCAACAACTATCATAAGACCTTCACATTAGCAATTTCTAAGATCATGTTGTTAAACTATATCTGTTGTTCCCACATAGTGATTTGTGAAGATGGAAAAAATCGATATTCGAGCAGTGATTTAGTAATTTGTAAATAAAAGTATGAAAGCAAAGGACATTCATGCCAATTTGCAGAATACACTGGGGAACTCTGCTCCTTCATATTCAACTCTTGCCAAGTGGACAAATGAATTTAAGTTTGGTCGGGAGAGCTTATATGATGATCCATGCAGTGGTTGGCCAAAATGTGTCACTACTCCAGAAATCATTGGAAAAGTGCACAAAATGGTCTTGGAGGATTGCCGATTGAAAGTGCATGAAATTGCTCACGCATGCCAGATGTCGTCTGAAAGGGTATATCACAAAATTATCTGCAAGATGGGTGCCACAACTCTTGACGTTGGATCAAAAACGCATGAGAATGGACATATCAAAACGACACGAACTAAGGTATGAATTGTTGCCACAGCTGCCTTATTCATCTGATATGGCTGCTCAGACTTCCATCTCAACCCAAAACTTGGTGGACGAAGATTCACTTCAGGCGAAGAATTGATAGCCAGAGTTGACAACTATTTTGCAGGCCTGGAGGAAACTTACTTTCGAGATAAGATAAAAGCACTGGAACATCATTGGACCAAGTGCATTAATCTACAAGGAGATTACATTGAAAAATTAAAAATATTTCAGTGATTTAAGTACTTTTTTTCTATTCTGTTCCGACAACTTTTCAAACCACCCTCATATGTTACCTTCTTTAAGCTTTAATATGACATTTTCCTTCATCTTCAAAATTTCTTTTTGCTTATTATGGGCGCAACTTTTATCACAGACCCGGCACACTACCTGATGGGAACAGAGTGACTGTAATGCAACAAAACTCTCTTATTATAACTCTTGTCCTTAATGTCACATTATAACAGTATCAAGTTCAGTTTCAACTTCTTAGCACATATAAAAGTAACACACTACGCAGGTACAGCTCACAGTACCTGCACTGAAGAAGGCCATTCCATTTACCAATCGAAACTATGGTGTCAGGATTCTCTAAAACATTTCCTTTCCTTTTCATGATCAGTTACTAAATATCACCAAAAGCTAAATCCAAGATAAGATCTATAGGTAGCACGTTTAGCTGCCAAACAATCATTTCCCAAAACTTTAGCATAAAGAAATTTAAATAAAAATGACACAATTGGAGAGATCCTTAATGTAGTGTACCACTTTAAAGAAAGATCAGATTCCAAATTTTCAAAAAAATAGATAATTTAGTTTTTTTCTGCTATATAAATGGACTTTCCTGGAGATGTTGGTGCATAATTTTTGAAAAAATTCTGTTTAAATGGTTTTTTAACTTGACACATCGCAATGTCTCCATTGGTTTTGTCGTCCTCTCGGATTTATATTCAAATCTCAGAAATACATGCCCTAGAAGGCTGTTGTTTTTTTCTTTCTCTTTGGCATTGTTTACCATAGGTTGGCTGCACAGATTATTTAATATTCCTTGCCCATACACTTGCATATCTTTGAAAACAAGGGAAATGTTTCCATGTTTGGTAGTTTGCTGTGTCTATAGTGAAAATGTTGTGCGTTGTTGCTCTTATTAAAATGACATAACCAAAAGGTATCTTCAAGAGACGCCACAACAAAGGAAATAGGTACTATAGAACATCACCAATTGTGGATAATATGAATTGAACCAAAATAATTGTTCAAAGGCTAGAAGACTGTTGGCACTCTCCCCAGTGCATTGAAAAAAAAAAAAAAAAATTGCTAGCTCAGTGTGATGGAGGTGCATTAACTGTCCATGAATGCAGTGGTGTGAATATAATTATAGATTTGAATATTTTAACAGCAGTATTGAAAGAGACTTTAGCATGCAAGTTACGTGTTAGAGATACAGTGAATTCAGAAGATGTGATTGCTGGAATAGTGTGTAAACTTGAAATTATATGCAAAAATTGTGGTGTTGAAAAATCATTTCTAACTTCTGCCAAATTTCAGGAATACAATGGCAAAGCCATAAGAGAAAACCCACATGATTTGGATAGCATGAAATGAGCGTTGTGGGTAACATAATTTCAAAGGCTATCCACATACACTAACCCTGTAAATAGCTTATGCCCGCCTGCACCAGATACACGATGCAAATATAGAAAAGCAGAGGCAGCAGGAAAATTAAATGCATTTAAACATAAACATTCAACACTGAAGCAGTAATGGAGGCCATTAAGCCTATATTTAGAGACTTAACACATCCAGACTTGCTAAAGAAATGCCTTCATGGGAAGACACAGGATACTAATGAGGCATTTAACAATATTGTGAAGACATGAATTCCCAAAAATGTGTTTGTAGGCATAAAAACTTTAAGACTAGGTGTGTGAGAGATGCAGTTATTTTTTTCAATGGTAGGAATTATGGGAGATTAAAAGTCCTGGATCAGCTGGGAATAAATGGAGGGCAGAATAAGGCAACTACACTGGAAGCTATGGACTGATTAAGAGTGCGCAAAGTTGAAATTACTGCTCAGCAAATGATCAAGGAGGCAAGAAAGAACAGAAGAATGAAGAATTTAGGTGAAAAAGAAGGATCAGATTATGGTGCAGGCTGCCTTTAGTCAGTTTTTTCAAGAAGAAAGGTATGTTTCTATAGACTTCTTATTTAAACTTGAATTTTCTCAAAACTGTAAATTTTCATGCAAAAGACCCATTTTCTCATGAACCAATAATTATAAAAACATAAAATTTATGGGGATTGTTTATATAGAGGAGGTGATTATATGGGTCTACAATCAGTGTTTTGAGAGTTATATAATTGATGATGTGCTGTATAAAACACAATAGTTTATTAAAACAAACAGGCATATTTACAAAAATTGTATCTCTATTTCCACTAAGTGTACTTTTTGCATTCTAGATCAGTGAACTAAATACATTCAGATAATCAATTGGTAAAAATTTGGTGGTGATATCATCAACAGTTTTAGAAATAATTGGTTAAAAGTTGAAAGAATTTAGCATTGACGGCATGGGGGGGCTGTTCTCACCTTAATTGAAGATTTTTGTAATACACACATATAAATGTGAAAATCGCAGATGGTTCATAGCATATTAGCTTCACTGCATTCTTAATGCTTTCCGTGTTTTCAGTACTGAAATTGAGATTGTTTTTCACGTTTTTTCAACCCAAGGCCCTGGCGAGTTTACGTGAAAAAAGAGTGATGTGCTGTGGTTAGCTGATACAAACAAATATAGTATGTATTGTGTTATTTTAAGTGTTTGCGAAGCAAACATGTTATATTTCATGGTTTTTGTACTTATACGAGGGTTGGAACTTTAATAGTGGCAACTATTTATTTACAGCTCGTACAAAATAGATACGGGTTTCAAAGTTTAATTGACCCTCAAAGTAGTCACCAGTATTGTGGATAACCTGTTGCCAGTGATGTGGAAGTCGTAGGAAACTCTTAGCAGTGCCAGTTGTGTTGACAGTTCGAGCGGCGCGGTCTATTGCCTGACAAATTTGTAGCAGTTCTGAAGCAAATGCCATGAAGTGTTTCTTTCTGTTTAGAAATCGAGCTGAACTCACGAGGGCTTAAGTCAGGGGAGTGCAGTAGGTGGTATGGCACTTAGCAGCCCCATCAGTCAAACAAATCAGTAACAGCTTGCACCATACGTACTTGAGCATTGTCCAGCAAAATGATGGCCAGATCCTGCAGAAAGTTTCATCACTTCTGTCTCTAAGCTGGTCGTAGGTTGTGTTCCAAAAATGAACAGCAGAGGTGTTGAGTCGCAGATAGGCACAACAAAAAGACTGTCGGAAACTAAGCTTTTGGCCAAAAAAATCATACAAACGTGCCAGTAAAATTTTAAGGCATGACGTAAATGTCTTCTCTTCTGGGATCAAAATTCTTCTAAGTGGCCAGCCCTCCCCAAGTGTTAAGCTTTAAATGAGAATCAAATGCTCTGTGATTTAAGAAATTCAAAGCACGTTCGCACGTGTAACAAAATCCATGTTGCGTAAAATGAAACCACCAATCGCAATATTTTCCCGCAACCTGTTCAGCAGTTGTTAGAGTGTGCCAGAAAATGGGATTACCGTACATGCACACCTACAATGATGTAGGTAGCCCAAATGTTTCTACATAGAAAGCATTAAGAGATCTTACATTACGTCATAAACAAAACAGGACATCAGAGGATACTCCAAGAGCAACGGAATTTTGTAAACCATACTAAAATGCATAATTTGGCTTAAAGGGCATATTTGTATGTCCAGATTCACAAAGAAGTAGGCCCCAACCTGTTATTAAACATTTCAGAGTGGTTTTCAGGATGCAAATTTTCTTGGAGTATCAGTACTGTTGTTATCTTATGTTTAGTTCTTTATTATGACGTAACGCCATACGTCCGAGGAGGTAAAAACGTGCACTCGAAATTCCACAAACAGTTGACACTAACCAATACTGTTTCAAATAAATTGACTGCCTTTGCAGAAAAGATTAATTAAAGCTAACGTTTTTTAGAAAATCAACAAAAATAACTTCATTGTTCTGCAAGGCAATTTATGCCTGACTGCCAAAAACCTGGAAATAGAATTAAATCAGAAAACTGAAACCAATAACACATTTTAACCTTCCGTAATTATGTGAATGTATTTTAATTCACTTTATAGTTCCCAGCCACAGAAATACATTTTGTTTTTATTTGGCTTGAGGGATGTAAACAAAGAGAAAACAGTAAATTCACCAAACGTGAAACCGTTCACATGGAGAATATTACTCAACCTATTACAACTCACACTACTGTTGGCAGATGCTTGTGTGTGCACTGTTTTGTTGTTCCACATGGTGCATTTTCTTTGTAACTTAAGTTTGGGTTTTTCCCCCCCTTTGTTTATGTTTTATTGCTGCAGCATTATTTTGTAGTAGAGGGCTAAAGTAAAATTCTTTGTTAGAGTATCAGTCCTTCCCATCAAAACCACAAAAATGTAACTGAAAACTAAAACAATGAAAATTTTTTGGAATTTTAAAAAATTCCCAGGTTTTTCCCAGTTTTCTCCCGAATGAAAAAATTCCTGATTTTTTCCTGGTTGTCCCGGGGTGTGACTAAACAGCACAAAAGTATTTAGTACAACAACTATCATATGTGGTGATTTTAACATAGATTTCAACTAGAACTCAAAAGACAAATTAAACAGTGATGCCTTATTAAAGACTTATAACATACACACAACCATTAAATCCCTGACCAGAGTCACCAAATCATCTAGTAGCGCTATAGATCAGACAGTAATAAATACAGATAAATATTTATACGAAACTGGAAACGTGAATCATTATGCACAATTTATTGGATTCCCAATAGAGACCACTGACAATACTGAACCACAAATAATAAGAAAATGTAGAAATTTTAACAAGCAAAACTTGGAACATCTCAGGCACTCACTAAATATCTTGTGCTGAAAAGAGGAGACTTCATAAAAATTTCAAAACACAAAATGTTACTGAAGAATTTCTGATGTATTTCAAAAATTATAAGAGAGTATTTCACAAAGATATAGAAGAAGCTAAAACAATGGCAAATGATAACTACATAATAATGGCCAGGAACAAAATGAAAGCCACATGGAAGAGAGTCAAACAGCAACTAGGTGAGAGCCCCCCCCCTACACCCCCTCCCCCAAAAAACAAATGGTAAGCCTCTAGCTAGACCAAGATGGCAAACAAATTACAAATCTGGAAGTAGCCAGTGACTCTAATACATATTTTCAAACATTAGCAAACAATCACTCTTTGGTACAAAATCTTCTAATACAAATTTTAACAGACTGCCAGAAAATCTAAATAGAAACCCTGACTCCCTATTTCTTCCCCCAACCAATCCTAAAGAAATTTTACTAGCAATTAGTACATTAAGAGCAAAATTTTCAACAGGTATGGATGATCCTAAAGAAATTTTACTAGCAATTAGTACATTAAGAGCAAAATTTTCAACAGGTATGGATGTGATTCCTATATGTCATTAAAAATGCAGGTGACCTCATTGCTGTTCCATTAGCCCAACTTTTCAACTATCCATTCCTTCCTGCTTAAAGATAATGATATTCAAGCCAATGTTCAAAAAATGGTAAGAAAGACAACATAACTAATTACACGGCTATTGCTTTGCTATCAGTATTTTTGAAAATACTACATAAAATTTTTCATAAGATGATGTTAGATTTCCTAAAAAAAGTGCACCATATTATCCACAGTCCAATATACTTCCCAGAAGGGCCAATCAACAGTAACAGTAACAGCAATACTTGAATTTCTGAGTGAAGTGCTCCAAAAACTTGATAGCGGAGGAAAAGTAACTGGCATATGTCTTGATCTGTTTAAGGTCTTTGACATCATGGACCACATCCTACTGCTGCACAAACTTTATAATATTGGTATCAGAGCTACACCTGACAACTGGGTTAGGTCATATCTTATTGGCTGGAAGCAAGTAGTACTAACAGAATTTCGAGAAGATAGTAAGTCAACCATACACTATTCCGATCACAATGAAGTATGGATGGCAAACCTTAGGACTCAGTATTGGGCGTCAACCTGTTTCTAATATATGTAAATGACGTAACATTAACTGAACAGTGTCATAGCACTATCCAGTACACAGATAACAGAAGTGTTCTAAACTGATTCAGCCAAAACAAACTAATAATAAATAAAAGTAAAACAATAGTATTAAATTTTCATAATATCAAGAGAAACAGCAAAGAGGATATAAACAATGCAGATATCAAACACAGATATTGTAAGTGTAGTGAATACAAAATTTATGGGACCTGGCTCTAAGTTAAATTTAAATACACTGCTGGCATTGATAGTATATTTAAGAGGCTAAGTACCATGTGCTATTTAATGAGTGTTTTTGAAAACTGTTGTAATAAGAACTGTCTAATGACTGTGAATTCCACTAATATACACTCTATTCTGAAGTACTGGATTACTTCTGGGGTAACTCGCCATCCTACCTAAAACTCTTCATTATGCAAGAAGGATAGTGAGAATCTTGGCTGGAATAAAAAAGAACAAACACTGCAAAACACTATTTAAAAGGATGGGATTCTTCCTCTTCCACATATATACATCTCTGAAAGTCCAATGTTTATCAAGCAATACGGAATAACAAATCCGAGTGTCGTTCTCAAAAATGAAAATCTGTATCAACATAACACAAGACAGAAAACTGACTGTCACATGCTCCAAATAAAAACTGATTTGTGCCAAAAATGAACATTACACTATGGTAAAATTATTTACAATATGTTGCCAAAAGAAATTACAATAATAAAATATCTAAAAGAATTAAAGCAATGTTAAAAGCATATCTATTAATGTATTGCTTCTATAGTCGGGAAGAGTTCCTCTAAAATCTTTGAGAGCTTAAAGAAGTTAATGTTACATGTATAAGCCACATTCTTTATCACTAACAAAAATATTGTGTAAATGTAACTATCTACTTTTAGCATGCAAAGATTGTTATCATTAACATTAGTTCATTCGTATTTTAGTTGTAATTATCTAGCTAAAGTGATTTAATTATAAGTCAGAATTTTAAAAATGGATTCGTTGTTGTAAAACTGAAGATATATCTGGACAATGGAAAATCTAGGATGTGATGTAACAATATTATAAAAAGGATAGTTGCTGCTCACCATATAGCAGAGGTGCCGAGTCACAAATAGGCAAAACAAAAAGACTGTTGGAAAAGAAGCTTTCGGCCAACAAGGCCTTTATCAAACGCACACTCACACACACACCATTGTGTGTGTGTGTGTGTGTGTGTGTGTGTGTGTGTGTGTGTGTGTGTGTGTGTGTTTTGACAAAGACCTTGTTGGCTAAATCTTACTTTCCGACAGTCTTTTTGTTGTGCCTATCTGTGACTCTCAGTGTTTCCACTATATGATAAGTAGCAACTATCCTTTTCCTAAATTTGAAGACATATTTGCATTGACCTGTCCAATATCTGCTGCGCAGTACTGTACATGTAAGATTTACTGGCCCAAATAAATACAATACAATATAAAAGTACGTTAAAAACTCAGAAATCACAAAGACAGGCATCTCGCAACGGTGGTTTAACCCAACTCTTTCTGAAGAAAGAGTTGAATTTTCCTCCATGGAAAACCACTTTACTGCCAGGAACTATTATCAGACAACTATGTTTGGAACGTCACGGTAACCTCGAATGGCTGCCAAGGTGTCCCGACCTAATGACCTGCAATGTCTTCTTCTGGGGGCAGTCTAGAAAGAAGTTTATCATACAAAACGAAAAATTCTTAATTAAATGGAGGAGCAAATTCGCCAAGTTTCTTGGAAATGTATCGCCAATTATCTGTACAAGTCTGTCGGAAATATCCACATCCGTTTACAGAAAATGGTAGATAATGGTGGTGCTTATGTTGAATTTTAGCAGTGTGCAACATTTCTACCATTTTAAAGAACATTTCTACCATTTTGTGTCATGGAAATTGGTTAAATACTAAAAACTGTGAACTGCATTGTGGATAGTGTCAGAGCAAAGAAGTAATACATAAAGGTGTCATGTCTGATGGTGAAAGTTTTACTGCAAAAAAGTTTTACAAAGGTTTCAATTTTCAAATTACTTCTAAGGCTTACTGAAAGTTACTGAGTGTTCTCATTCTCTAATACTGGGTGAATATAGTCTAGGTATTTGTGCGCCACTTGTTACACCGCCTCACGACAATCTAACTCTGATACTTGTCTTACTGTGTTCAACTTTTAACAAAAGATTACAATGAACAGATTACAACTGCATTTTCAGTTTTAAAATTCAGTGAATATATATGCAAAGTATCGAAAATCAAATTTTTGTTGCTCCTGGAAACTGCTATCTAGGCCCCCTGCAACTGACCCAGAGTTTCTGTATAGCGGTTAAATAATATAGACAATGTTACAACCTGATTTACACACTAACACATTATTTTCTAAGTCCAATACACAAAGTAATCTCTCCTCCAGTGATACCACTACTCTTGTTAGGACAAGCCAAAGCGACACTGATACGAGATGAAATTTCTACACCTTTTTCTGTCGAGAATCATTGGAACTGAATTTTTGTCTAGGGCGATACAAGGGGGAGGGGGTAGTTACTACTTTCTAGGTAACACACTATGTCAAGATTCTAAAGCACTAAATAATAATAGAATAACTAATGGTATTTAAAGTTACCTGGTCTTCTTCAATGCATAAAGGATCAGTTTCCTCCTGAGCACTATTTTCAAATGACCAGTCCTACAAAGAAAATGAAGACAGTGATAAGTTATATGGAGACAGGAGCACTGAAACAAATTTTTCCCAAACTAAAAATTACAGGGGTAAGACGATTTTTTAGCCTGCTCGTCTCCTTACTACTACTGCTACTACTACTACTACTACTAGCACTACGAGGATGGCTACTCAAACTCGGAAGAAAAATTGCCTGTGAATTCCAGGTGAGGAGGAAAATGCTGCCAAGAACCTCCTGATAAATTATGATAAATTAAGGGGGAGTGCAGAGTATAACACAATAACGATCTTGCTTTCTGTCCTCTCACCTGAGATAAGCTAACCATAAGCAATAGTTTTAAGCACAGTTTTTAAAATATATAATTTATATGGAATAGTATCCATACAAGTAACACATTTTGAAACAAAAATATTTTAAAATTTGTGATTTATAAGACTCGATAAAATTGAATTTTAATGCTAGGTTAAAAACACAGCATTCCCCAAGATTTTATGAAGTTTCTGAAGTTCCCTGATTTTACCAGGGAAACTGTAATTCTCTGAGAATTCCAGGTTAACCAGAAGAACTGCCACCCTGGCAAGCAGTAGCAGTGATAGTAGTATGCTTTTTAAAGTAGTCATGCTTTTGTGTGTATTGTTTTTGCCACAGATCATAATTATGAATTGCTGATATGTGGAATGCATCTATCTACAAATGTAATACACTTTGTCTACAAAAAAGTGTGGCAACAAATTACTGTATACAGCATTATCTTTTACATCTATTTTTTGAACACACACACAAAATCATTACACATTCCATTCAAATGTATTAACTGAAATTCTGTGCAGTTATAAAATTATTTGTTTTGAAAGGTATGTCGCCAAAAGAAATGTGTCCAGTTTTGGTTAAGGTTTACAAAAATTATTTTCCTTCACTGTCAACAGTTAAGACATTCCTTTTTTCTGACGACTGCGCGGACAGTGCAGTGAAGCGGATGCGACGTCACCCGCCTGCTACTGCAGTACTAAACATAAAATACCTGCAAATAAATTTGCCGAGACGATAGTTTAGCATAGCCTTCAGCTACGTCATTTGCTACGACCTAGCAAGGCGCCATTATCAATTACTATTGATATTGTAAATCATGTGCTGTCAAGAGCGACGTTCGTCATTAATGGATTAAAGTTAAGTATTCTACCAGCTACGTCCATTTTTCTAAATTCTAATTTCCTTGTCCTGTTCCAGACCTCACACCAGCCTGCGTGAGCTAAATCACGTGCCTTTCGGCCTCCTCTAGTAACATGGTGTTGGCTCTCCTGCCAACCACAACAGACTGTAAGTCATCATTTAAATTTCTTGTCACGAACACTTACTGTTTCACAAAATTTATTCAGCAATTTGTGAATTGCTTAATGACTCTGAATTGGAACACCTGGAAACTTCTGTCCAAACAATCTCTGGCAGTACAAGCAGACCCTGAATGCACATTCGAATTGTAAATAAACACTTGTTGTAGAATGGAATAATTCGGTCTTGCCACTGTGGCGTTTGCAGACTTCAAAGTTACACTCATGGTGTTTGTTTCACTGTTCGAATGACATTGACTGAAAAATCGCACAGTGGGACGTGGGATGCATTCAACTGGAATGCGTGACAGGTGACCGGCAAACACAACCCTGTACATGCAGTTGTCAGATAAAAGGTGCAACATGTAGACTGCATCCATAAGTATAGCAAAAGAATAGTATGGTAAATTTTGCGCAAATAATAATCTACCTGAAACCATTGTCGAAGACAGGTGCCACATTTGGTTAAGTCATGGCCAAAAGCATAAGCAAAAATGCACTGCTCAACAATTTTGGTACATGTTCAGAAAAATTCAATGGATTTTGTGTGCCAACATGTCTGAGCGGATTGTTATATAATTGAATGCATGAATTGGAAGAGTAGGGGAGCCAATTATCAACCCTTAAATCTTTATGACAATGCCAAACACGTTCAGGATAATAGATTTATCACTTCAAATCATCAGAAAGCAATCAATTACCAAATGCTCCAGGGCCCCATCACCAAGACAGGTAATATTACATGCCTGAAATGTTGGGAACTTTATTTCTTGGGAGTGTGGTTTAACATGACATTTCAGCAGAATAATGTGTAACCCGCATCTATATAGTCGACACATGACAGCCGCCACATTTGACACAACTAAAACCGTGTAGCATAGGGTGGTTATGATTAAACTTTCCAGAAAGGATGAGTGCTGTAGGACAACGGAGCTTTGTGGAAACATTTGTAACGACATGCAGAAGAGAAATAACAAATAAACCATTGAAAGAAATTTGTTTATGTCCACACGAGAGAGTAACACTTGTTAGCTCCTTACTACGTCTACAGTCCAGGTTACAAATGTTGCTCAATGTGATGACCATCCGCATCCGTCGACAGCCTCGAACTGCAGTGGAGATACTGTTTCGCAACTGTTCGCAGCACTTTTCGGAAAGTGGATGGAGCAATGTTCGGCTGTCGTGAGGCCTCTCATGCGCTGCTCGAAGACAGCACGCTGCATCCAGCATTCTCAGCCGTGGCAACAGTAACTTGTGATGTATTTTCACAACAGTTCTAGGATTTCCAGAAGCCCAAATTCTGCAGCTGTGGGTGATGGCACACCCTCAGAGTGTGAAATGGGCTTTGTCAGTCAAACACATAAACAACCAGTCGTCATCTCCCCCATTTGTTTTGAAGGTCCGACATCGCAAAAGGTCTCTGCATCACAAAACGGGTGGTTAACAGTTCACGTTTACAGCGGATTTTGTACGGATAGCACTGGCGGGCAGGCCTTCGTGCTGTCTGAACAGTGTCGCTCAGAATGTCGTCGTGACGTGTGACTTCACGAGCACTGGGTGTGGAGATGTACCCACTAAAGTCTCCATTTCTTCCTGAGATGTCTCAGCAGCAGTAGCACTTGTGTCTGGTTGCCCACTACGGGGATGATTATCCGAACAATCTGTGGCTTCAAACTTCGTGGCCATTTTCCCACAGTCACACTTGTCACAAGACCTTTATCAATTTGCAAACCCTTCTTATGGCAATAGAGTTGTATAGTTGCAGCAGCAGAGTCTCTAGTCTGATAGTAAGGCTTGAATAACAGCACCTTTTCTGGTAAAGTCTAAAGACTGACTGCTGACGTAACTGAATTCCTATCTCACTAACGTTCATTCTATATACAATTCTCATGCAGTGTCAGTGACACATCGCTGTCAGGTGCCATTAGCTGGCCTAACTGGAAACAGTGAACTTTCAAATGCCACCAGTCTTATTTGTCCCATGACACAATCAAAAACACTACTCACAGCAACACAAGACACAACACAAGATTAAAAATAAATACAAGGGATCAAACACAAGGATCAAGAGGTCATTACAATTTGTACGGAAACCAGACTACAGTAATAAAGAACCAGAGGACACGAAAGGTAAGCAGTAGTTATGAAGGAAGTGAAGCAGAGTTGTACCCTGCCCCCAATGTTATTCAATCTGTATATTGAGCAAGCACCAATTTTAAGTACTTGGGTGTGACACTGTTGTCCAATGGTAGAAGTACGGATGATGTAAACAATAAAATAGGCCAGGGCAAGCGAGCCTAAAAACAACTAAATGGTATTCTCTGGGACAAAAACATAACACGCAGAACAAAACACACCATCTACCACACAATTATTGAAAGTATCACAATATATGGTGCAGAGTTGTGGGAACTAACTCAGTGGCAGAAAGATCGCCTGCTGGCTGTCGAGACGAATTTCTGGAAACGGAGTTGTGGATACTTCAGACTTGATCATATTAGAAATGATAGGATCAGAGAGGTTATGAATGTCAAAAGCACAATACTAGACTACATAGAAAGAAAGTGTCTACTATGGTATGGTCACTTACAGCATATGCCAGACACAAGATGGCCAAAACGGGTACGCCAATGGACTCCACATCAGAGTAGAAAGCATGTAGAGCTGTGAGATGCTGGAAAGACGACGTCAACGAAGCAATGGTGGCGAGAGGTCTTAACGAAGGAGATTGGAATGACCGTGAACGATGGAGATTGGGATGCGAGAGGCGGCGGCAGCCGTAGAAACCTCACTATTGAGCAAGCAGCAAAGGAAGCCAAGAAGAAATTCAGAAAGGGATTTAAGGTCCAGGAAGAAGAAATAGTAGCACTATAAATAATAACATTGTAAAAAAGGACACTGTAATTCTGTCAGACATGACAAACGACTTGAGCACTTGAACAGAATAAACAGTGTCTTGAAAAGAAAACAAGGATAATGGAATGTAGTCAAAGTAAAACAGGTGACATGGGGGACATTTCGTTGGGAGATAGTAAAACTATAAGAGACAGTCAAATGAAAGCCAAACACCTGTCACAATGGGATCACAGAATGTTTCCATTCTAAAGTAATCACCAAACACGTTAACCCTTTGCGAGATGAGACAGTCAATTTATGTTTCGTAGAATGCGGATGACCTCTGAAGGACCCACAACTGCACCCACTGTTGCATTTCCTCTTCTGGCTGAAACAGATGTCCATACACAACTTCACCACTTTCTTCATGTCGCCGAGATGTGAAAACGAGGTGAACGATCTGAACGGTACAGAGAATGTTGCAGCATCTCCCAACCAAATTACCGAAGCGTAGCCTTCGTCCGATTGACAGTGTGTGGGTGGACATTATCGTGCGACAGGGCGATTCTGTCTGACAGGATTCCTGAGCGTTTTGACTTTACGCCCAAGGAACTCTACAAGTGGAGAGCCCCGGCGGTTGACGAAGCAGGTCATCACTGAATTTCTTTGGAGGGGGATGGGTGCAATGTTTCCACTGGTGGCTTTGCCGTTTGCCCTTAGGATCAAAATGGTCGCGCCACACGAGGTGGACGTGGGTTTCAGTCAGTCAAAGTGCGAGAGTGGATGCGGGTGTGGATCTGTCGGCAGCAGATACATCCTACAAAATGGGAACTGACCGTCTCAACTCCAAGTTGGATAAATGTCTTAATGTGTGTAGTGATTGCTTTTGGGTGGAAATGTTCCACGGTCAGATTTTGGTAGGTATTCGGTTTCCATTTGACTGACCCACACAGTAAATGATCTTTGCTATTTGGGCACCAAAGTAACAGATCACAGCAGAAGTAATGAGGATTTAAATGCAGATTGGCAATACCGGGAAAAACTTTTCAGAAAAAGGGCAATTTAAGGGGAGTTGGAGCACCCTACATCAACAAACTTAAATTTCGTTGCTCTTATTCCCTGTATTTCAGAAACCACAGTAGCAACAAATATGAATCTCTTGCAGTGTCACACATTAAGTTCTTAGTGTAATGAACAAAAATCATTGTATTTCATACAGTGGTTTCAGAAATACAATCTTTTAACTACACAGTTAAAACTTTGCAAAAATTTTTGTTCGTTTTCCAATATAATTTTAATAATATTAGCATTACGTTTTTATTTTAGTTCAGTACTCACTATACCTATGTTGCAACTCCCTGAACATTTGAAGACTCTACTCCAACTGGTTCATGACATTTAAGAAATAATGCAATCAAAAATGCCCAAGTTTCAGAAACAGCTTCTAAAGTTTGAAATGAGTAAAATTTACTTCACAAATGTTAAAAATGTTATTTTTACACGCTGCGATGCACCCTGTACTGTGTATCGTCCTCTTGATCATTTTCCGTGGATCTCATTCTTTTCTCATTTATGGACTCTTAGGTGGCCATTTCTGCCGGCTACTGTCCTTTATCGATTGAATATTGTCCAGTCAATGTAGTTTCACTCCCACTCACTTTAGTATCTTCCTTCCAACAAAAACATTTTTTGGTATGCAAGTTGCTATAAAACTGTCAAAAAACTAATTCAGATTCCGAGTCTGCCCGTGCAGACATTTCTTATAGTCAGAATGTGCGAAGTCTCTGTAAATGTGCTTTATTACTTCCATGACTGTTGCTGGGAGACAATGTTTCTGACTGTATAAATGAGCATTGAGCACTGTGATACTTAAACCACGAATCTGGTCCAGAAAGCCAAAGTTGATGTATTGGTCTGTCATATGTTGACAGTTTATGCAGAAAGGTAGCCCATATTACCTGTCAAATTCTGAACAAATCTCCAGTGTTATTCCTAAAGGCCCATGGTATTGTTGTAATTCATCAATAATTTTGTCTGCCAGCCAAGCCCTTATGACTTTACCATTACATAGTTTCTTGTTTCTCAACTTCCATGGCATGGTGCCCATCCTCTTCTGGATGTGATCCACACACTCCAGTTCTGTGATAATCTTATCGATATAAGACCAAGCTGTTACTACAATGTTGCTTGCTTTTGAGTCACCATCACCTAAAAACATAGAAAACAAACACCCATTTCATTCCTGGGCAGACTGAAAATTTCAATATCTGCAGAGGCTTCCATCCCATCACTTGGTCCTTCATAGTTCCTATCACAGATGTATTCTGCTTGGTTCACTGATTTACTTTTATAAAAAGTTCTGTCAGAATCTGAAAGTTGATTACCTTTCCAGTATCCACAACGTCCATCATTACGGTGACGTGATCAAGTTGAAACTCGTGTCAGTTGTGAGTCATTGCCTCGGTCACTACTGGTTACTGAGGCTGTGTTGTGAGTAATTCAGTTTTAAAATGAAAGCCGAAATTGAGTCAGGTTGGATTACACTGAGTGACACGGCTCCTACATCAAAATCGAATCCTTTTGCAGAGAGAAACCAATGGGAATTTACAATGCTTTGAGATAGGTGAGTAGCAATAGTCTAATGGATCACAGCACATTATCACAATGGTCTGTCGCTTTCCTTGAAGATCAGATAGGCACTGAGGACAAATCAATAAGGGGAGGGCCATCAACTGTAACAAAGTTTGCCTCTCATGTTACTGTTAATGAAACTTTAAGACAGGATCAACAAATAACATGTGAGGCATACGAGGCCAGAATGTCTGTCTCTTCAGTTTACAGAAACATAACTGAAAAGTTGAAGATGAGAAAAGTTGCTGCCAGATGGGTACCACATGATAGAGCAGAAAGCAAGTCGCAAATGAATTAAAAAAGAATTGATTCAACATTTTCAAACAAAAGGAGAACAATTACTGAAAAATACTTTTGCACTCGACGAAACCTGGCTGCAAAATTTTTAACCAGAACTAAAGTCTCAGTCATCACAAAAGAAAAGTTCAAAGTCTCCATGTCCAGAACAAATTCTGTTGCCATCAATAAAAGGTGAACTGATGATCTTTGAGTATGACACACGTCTACAGTCAGTGTGTCTCAGGGGATGTCTGTAACGGGCACATACTACAAGCTGTTTCAGCAAACTGTTTTGTGCCTGAAAATTCATCAAATAAGCCCTGACAAGCTTGCAGCTAATGTCCACATTTTGCACGATAATGCAAGTCTGCATATTGCCCTACCAGTGAGAGAAATGCAAGACAAATACTTGCCCACCCTCCATGTTATTGTTGTTGTTGTTGTGGTGGTCTTCAGTCCTGAGACTGGTTTGATGCAGCTCTCCATGCTACTCTATCCTGTGCAAGCTTCATCTCCCAGTACTTACTGCAGCCTACATCCTTCTGAATCTGCTTAGTGTATTCATCTCTTGGTCTCCCTCTATGATTTTTACCCTCCACACTGCCCTCCAATACTAACTTGGTGATCCCTCGATGTCTCAGAAGATGTCCTACCAACAGATCGCTTCTTCTAGTCCAAGTTGTGCCACAAGCTCCTCTTCTTCCCAATTCTATTCAATACCTCCCCATTAGTTATGTGATCCACCCATCTAATCTTCAGCAATCTTCTGTAGCACCACATTTCGAAAGCTTCTATTCTCTTCTTGTCTAAGCTATTTATCGTCCACGTTTCACTTCCATACAAGGCTACACTCCATACAAACACCCACTATACAGTCCTGATACGAGTCCACCAGTCTGATTTGTTTCCCAAATTGAAGAAACAACTCTACAGAAAACATTTTGATACAATTGATGCAGTGAGGTGACCCATATGATCAGACAGTTCAAAATGAAGGTGGCCAATCTGGAACACAGACATTGCTAAAATGTTGGGAAGTTGTCATAGGTAAGAATGGAGATTACATTGAAGACCTGTAGCATTACTTTGGAAAATAAATTATTTTCATCAATTTCATTGATTCTGTTTTACAGTCTGCAGGACTTTTGAAATGACCCTTGTATTAGGGAAAACTACTACATAGTTTCCAACAGTGCTACCAACAGATACATAATTTCTCCTTTGTAATATTGCAACCCAAAGTCTTCTACACAAAAAAATTACAAATTTATTTTATCTTGAAGTAAAGCATGTACAATTTTTAACATATCAAACAGTTGCAACCAATATGGAAAAAAAACTTCACATGCTAGTTTACAAGTGATTTATATAGCATTTTATTAAGCAAATTGCAGATTTTATAATGGGATAAAAATCCAGAAATAAAATCCATTTTAATTCCTCCCAAGTATTTGCAGGTCTTTTCTGAAAGTATACAGACAGAAAGAGAATCAAAGCTTCTGAAATGTGGGTTTGTGGAAGGAAGCTCAAGCTTAGAGGGGTGGCAGATGAGGAGGTACTGAACAAAATAGCTGAAAACAGGAATTTATGGGACAACCCAAGTAAAAGAAGTGACAGGTCGATAGCACACATCCTGAGCCATCCAGGAACCATCGATATGGTCGGTTGGTCGATTTGAGTGAGGGGACCAAATAGTGAGGTCATCAGCCCCATTGTTAGGGAAGGATGGGGAAGGAAGTCAGCCGTGCCCTTTCAAAGGAAGTATCCTGGCATTTGCCCGAAGCAATTTATGGAAATCATGGAAAACCTAAATCAGGATGGCCAGACACGAGTTTTAATTGTCGTCCTCCCGAATGCGAGTCCAGTGTGCCAACCACTGCTCCACCTCGCTCAGTCATCAATTTGGTAATAGATGGAAAGGAGAAGTAGGGGAGGGGAAATTCAAGAGGGAGATCAAGGCTTGACTACAGTAAGCAGGGTGCAATTGGCACGCAAAGATGGAGAGGATGGCACATGAAAGATCAGCTCACAGAACAGCAGCAACATAAATCACATTCTGTAAAACTACACCGACAGAAAATATATAAATCATAACACCAAAAATCAGTTGTGTGACATGAACAAAAAAGTCAGTAGGCTCATTTCTACATCTGAAAGATGATGTCTATTAGAATTTTGTACCGATCATGTAAGATAGGCACTAGCAGCGCCACTACGAGTGTGCAAATCAGGTTTCCTTCAAATACATGCCATTACAGTTGTGAGTGTTAGTTACCCTGAGACTGGACATAAGTCTACGTCAGCCAGGAATGCCTTCTGCGACATTGCAGCAAGACTTGGCAGTGATGTAACCACTGTACATGACTGCTGGCGGTGGTTACAAGGATGTCCGGTGGCAAGAAGACCGGTCCACGGAGTGGTGAAAACTGGTTCTGCGTCGCTGCCAGTGATGGCCGTGTGTTGGATAGCAGGTGGCTAGGTGAGTGCCTTCAACCAACCTGTCTGAAAGCTAGACACACTGGACCTCCACATGGAGTTATGATCTGAAGTGCCATTTCATATGACAGAAGGAGCATTCTCACAGTTCTCCCGTGCACTCTGACTGCAAATTTATATGTCAGTCTGGTGATACAGCTTTCTGGTGCTGCCATTCGTTAACAACATTCCTGGGGGTGTTTTCCAACAGGATAACGCTTATCCACATAATGCTGTTGTTACCCAACATGCTCTACAGAGAGTCAACAGTTTTCCTCGGCCTGCTCAATCACCTGACATCGGATGCCAACTTCAGCAACATCCACAACCGGCATTAACTATCCTCGTATTGACTGACGAAGTGCGACAGGCATGAGACTCCATCCCACAAACTGAAATTCGGCACCACATTCAACACTCTAGTCGTTACACAGGTTACGAATATACCAGCATTCCACATTTGCAATGGCTTTTCACATGCTTACATTAAACAGTCACTTAAATATGTTACCTGCAAAAAGCTATTTGCAAAATTTCATTACATTAATTATGTCTCGATGTTGGGTTTTTTTTCTGCCAGTGTATTTCAGTTAATATTTCACACCAAGTAGTTCAAAAATCTCATCCGCAACTGTAAATTAACAGAAAAACTTTTGGAATTACTTACAGCTTGCTCCGAAATAAATATCTGGTGAGGCTTTTGAAAGTGGCCAGGTACTTCCAACATCTGCAAAGAGAAAACAAAGCACAATGTAACTTTCAATAGCATTAGTACATTAACAAATTTTTGTGCAATATCTCAGACTTGAGACGGGTGAAGAAAATGGGAGCAACTTGATATCCCTGGATATGGTTACTATAACTATGATTGCTAGACAACTGCATAGCTCTTTCAGAGATTCGTGTTCTGACCTGATAATCACATTCTATTACTGGCAAAATGTCACAATTTCAATAAAATTTCACAATTCATGTCAAATATTTTTGTAAATAATGTAGTCTATGTTCAATGACTTATGCCTTTCGCAGCATTTATTAAGGAATGAACACACCAGTGAATCGCTCATCAAAACGTACCACAGTGAAACAGTTACAATTTATACGGCAACATTAATTTGCTGCCAGGAAGCTCCTATGTAGAGTTACGGCCACATACGTCACAAAAACTTTTATCAGCTCTTAAAGTTGGTTGGTCGGTTGGTAGTTAAGAGACTGAACAGCGAATGAACCCTTAAACAGTTCTTCGAGTGTCGAGTGCTATTCACTGTCCAAAAGCGTATGCGCTAGTTACGTACTGGGCATTATCTGCTACTTGTAACAATACTGTATGACTGCTCCCACTGTCTGTTCTCACGGGTCTATGCAGGATGAATGTGAAATCCAGCAACAAAATTTCAGAGATTGTTTAGGGATATTTTCTGAGTATTTTGGCATTGGGGATCAGCTGTAACAGAATACGTGCATTTTGTTTGATTTCTTACTCCTGTTTGTTTCTGTGTCTGTACTGCACTGAAAACATCTGCACAACAGTGCAAATGTCTACAATATGCACCGTGTGCGACTCATTTCCTGACATACTTGCCCCATTCACTCACGATCATTGCTGTTGACAACATCAATGCTCACTCTGCTCTTTGCCCTCAAACCTGCATTGAGTACTGCTCTGTTCCGTCTCAAGGTTGTTAACCCGGCAGAGTTAACTGTACATTGAGAGGACCTGGATGTTATGAAGGCTCAAAAAATTTGAAATTTTGTTTTTTTTTATCTAACATAATTTTCCTATTTTTCCTACTCTTAAAATATATGCTTTATGTATATTACTGCATCACTTTTGTGTATACATGTCTTTTCAAAGCAGATGTGGCACATGTTCTTTAAATGCCTAGCTGTCAAACACGAAACCTTCACTAAACTGGAAACACACACACACACACACACACACACACACACACACACACACACACACACACACACACACACTACCAGAAATTGTTATGGTAGTGTTGATTTGGGGGAAAAGACCAAACAGTGAGGTCATCGGGCTCATTCGATTAGGGAAGGAAGTTGGCCGTGACCTGTCAAAGGAACCATCCCGGCATTTGCCTGCAGCGATTTGGGAAAATCACGGAAAATCTAAATCAGGCTAGCCAGATGCAGGATTGAACCGTCGTCCTCCCAAATGCGAGTCCAGTGTGCTAACCGCTGCACGACCTTGCTCGGTGTGTTATGGTAGAACTAAAGCCAATATTTAGAGATCGTTCAGATTCTAAAATACTGGAAAAAATTTTAGTGGCAAAACACAAAACCACATGGAAATTTTTATAGTTCATCAGTAGTTCTGCATTTGACTTTATTGCTCATATGATACATTTCGGAATTTATCCCTCATCGGATACCTGCAAAAAGCAAATGCAAAAAAAAAAAAATTAATAAAACGCAGTAATGGATAGCTACTGGGTTCCAATCAACTAAAATCTCTTGGCACAAAGTCTACTAGACCTACCTACAAGTGATTGCTGCACATAGATATAGCGTTTAAAGTTGCATGGGAAAGAAAAATTTGCAGACTGTGGCCACTGTGTTGAATTTATTTTAGAAAATATTCGTAGCTGCATTTGGGAGCACTTGCCAAAAATTATATTTGTTGGCATGTGAACCTTCCACAGACTGGTGTTCTGGTGCAACCACAAGTGCCAGAACGAAGATGAGAATGCAAGACCAGAGAAGGAGGTGAGACGACGACAGCCAATAGTGCACTGACCAGGATGTCACCACAATATGAATGGCGTCTAGACTAGGGATTCCCAAAGTCGTCGATATTAACCCCTTGGGGTCAATATAAACGAAAACTTATTTTGGGGGTCGACGAGGTCTAAAAATCGACCCCTATTAAATTAACACAAGTTCTTATTTAAAACTTTCAAGATAGGTAGGTACTGTATTCTTTATGTTGTGGTACGTGTACTAAGAATAATTAATATTTTTGTAGGAAATAGCATTGTTGTAATAATGTAAAATCTCAAGTTCGTACAAGATGAAAAACTCGGCAAGTCTGTGCGAACAAGTTTGTGCAAGATAATGAGTACGTCTTTCAGGCGCGTTTTGACTTGCTCTCTATTTGACGCTTACGCGATTTAACACAAACGAATTCATGATCGAGTCCAAACATGTTCCTGATATTTTACTATTTAACGAGCTTGCACTTAAGTTGAAAGTCCGTTTGCGTTTTGAAATTCGTTGAAGCTTGAGCGATAATAACTCGTAAAGTACTCATTTATTTCAAGAGATTACAAAGTTATTACATAGCTAAATTAAGTGAAGTAAAGTGACTGAAAAAGTGGTAAACACAACATACAACATATTTTAAATAGGTAGGTATAAAAGTATTTGTAAAAATTACTTACACTTAAGTTGTTAAGTAGGTAGGTACATAAACTTTGAAGTGTTCAGTTTGCTTTGGTTTTCGTTCTTATACTGATAGGTACCTAACTTACCTAATACAAATTTTCTATACCTAATTACCTACTATAGTTATTTACCTAATATAGGTATCCAAGTTTATCAATGAGTAAGTCAGGAATACCTAACAAGAATCCATTACCTGGGTGTGATAAAAATAAGATAGTGTGCCAATTTAACAGTTTATTATTGTTTTTTATTTAGGTAGTTTTTTATTTGAAGGATTACTGTGAGTTTTATGATGGCAGACACGAAAAAAATGTAGACAATACAATTTGGACTACTTGAAGTTCAGATTTATTGCACCTCCATCAAATCAACACTTGCTGATGTGTCTCATATGTGAAAAAGTATTCAGTAACGATGCCATGAAGCCTTCAAAAATGGATGACCACTTATGAAGAGTACATGCTGACAAAAAAAGTAAGCCCTTGTCATTTTTTCAAGCACTTAAAGAAAAACTAGACAAAAGGCCATCCATAAGGTCGATGTTTGCGTCATCATCTATTAAAGATGATGATGCGTCCCATAATATAACTTTACTGATAGCGAAGTCGGGGAAACCCCACGGAATTGGAGAGCAGCTTATCTTACCAGCCATTGCGGAGGTTCTTAACAATGTATTGCACAAACCCACACATGATATTTTAAAGAGAATACCTTTGAGCAATAGCACTGTTCAGAGATGCATAGACGAGATGGAATGCAATGTGGAAAACATTTTATGCAAGTTCTTAGAGACCAACAGATTCTCTCTCAAGTTGGACGAGTCTACATTACTCGGCAATGAAGCTCTGTTGTTAGGATATGTTCGATTTATCGAAGATGAAAATATGTGCCAAGAACTTCTTTTTGCTACATATTTAGAGACTGATACCAGAGGAGAATCGATTTTTAAGGCCGTGGAACGTTTTTTTACTGACAAACCTATTCCTTGGAAGAACATTGTTTCTGTTGCGACTGATGGTGCACCATCTATGGTTGGTCGTCATCGTGGTTTTATAGCTCACTTAAAGCAACAACTGCCTGATGTACTGGTCATTCACGGTGTGATTCACAGGCAGCATTTAGTAGCAAAAAAGCTTGCATAAGTCTTTACAATATGTAATTAATGCTATCAACAAGATTCCAAGCAATTCTTTGAACTCTCGGTTATTTTCTCAGCTGTATGAGGAAAATGATGAAGTATTTACTCTATTACTTCTGCATACTGAAGTTCGCTGGCTATCAAGAGTCTCTTGCTTATAATGATTTTCAGCCATTTTTGAATCTGTGTTGGAGTTTTCACAAGGAAAAGATCCGAATTTGAAAGAAAATCTGAACGGTTATAAAACAGATATTTATTACTTGACTGATATCTTTGGAATGTTCAACAAAGTTAATTTGCAGCTGCAATGATGTTAACTTGATTAAAACAAAATCAATAATATCGGCCTTCGTGGGTAAACTAATCCTTTATAAACAAAATTTAGGCAGAAAAGAATATTCGCAGTTTCCGCATTTGTCAAATTTACCAGAAATGCTTCAAGATGATGACATTTTATTATATGCCACTCACGTAGATGCATTACACAAGGATTTTACGAAGAGGTTTGAGGATCCTTTAAATTTAGCCATAGAAGACGCCAATGTCATAATGCAAGAAGAGTTGATTACCATCAGCACAGACAAAGAGCTTAAGCAGAAGTTCAACCAAGGCTGGTTGCAATGCAACATTGAAACACAGTATCCTACATTGTGGAACATTTGCTGAAAAATACCTTATCACTTTTCCATCATCATATCTAGTTGAAAAAAGCTTCAGTGTGGTAACAAACATTTTGACGAAACAAAGAAACCGTTTGAAAATCAACGAACGTGGAGATTTAAGGCTGCAACTCACCAATATTGAACCGGATGTAGCTAGACTGGTAGATAGTCACCACGTTCATCCATCACACTGAATGTTTTATTTTCTCTTTGCGAATTAATACTTTTTTAATATAATTTCCTACCTACTTCAGATTCTTTAAGTACTTAAATTGTAATAATTATTATAAATTAAAATTGATATTTACTGAATTGTATGTCTTTTTATTTTGTTAAATTTTGATGAGAAAATTAAGTCAGCTTTACTTACTTAACCAAGTGCAAAGTTTTCCAATTGGTACCTTAGTACCTAGGTATTTTGTATCAATAGGAAAAAACTAAAGATAGGCCCCCTTATTCATAATAGTCTGCTAACTTAAAGCATTGCTAATTCTCACTCTGTCTTCTTCTATTGACCTAAGTCAGAATGAAAAATAACACTCTGTAGCAGCTGTTTTAAGTTAGTGGACCATTATGAATAAGGGGGTTGATCTTAAAAGTAGGTAATTTGGCCATGGGGGTCTGAGGTAACAGTTCACTTTGGAAAAGGGGTCACTTGTCCAAAATAGTTTGGGGATCCCTGGTCTAGACGAAGCAAATATAAGCACCGCTCCTGCCAACATCAGGCGGGCAGTATTAGCACAGTAGTAGCAGAGAGCCCTATGATAGCAGTGACGTGTAATCCGTATCAATTGCTTAAATGGACCTTGTATACAGCAAAGGACTTTGATTGTTTGTATGTTGCCCATTGCTTGTAACACTGTTGTAAATTCAAGTTACGTATTGTCAAATCTGCTTTATTGAAATAAAACTATTAATGTTATTTGCTTGAACTGTTGTATAGCATTCCAAGAACAGAGCATACTTTAGGCTCCCTCTTCAAGATGAGTGCGCAGGACCCCACAATTGGTGTGATGGGGCGCCATGAGGTAGTGACAATCAGATTAAAAACAATGAGCAAACTAAGCATCAAAACTAGGCAAAAATAGGGCTCCATTATGACAGCTGCCACCCATTCCATATCAAACGGTCCCTTTCCTACAGCCTAGGCCTTCGTGGCAAACGAATCTGCTCCAGTCCTGAATCCCTGAACCATTACACCAACAACCTGAAAACAGCTTTCGCATCCCGCAACTACCCTCCCGACCTGGTACAAAAGCAAATAACCAGAGCCACTTCCTCATCCCCTCAAACCCAGAACCTCTCACAGAAGAACCCTAAAAGTGCCCCACTTGTGACAGGATACTTCCCGGGACTGGATCAGACTCTGAATGTGGCTCTCCAGCAGGGATACGACTTCCTAAAATCCTGCCCCGAAATGAGATCCATCCTTCACGAAATCCTCCCCACTCCACCAAGAGTGTCTTTCCGTCGTCCACCTAACCTTCGTAACCTCTTGGTTCATCCCTATGAAATCCCCAAACCACCTTCCCTACCCTCTGGCTCCTACCCTTGTAACGGCCCCCCGGTGTAAAACCTGTCCTATGCACCCTCCCACCACCACCTACTCCAGTCCTGTAACCCGGAAGGTGTACACGATCAAAGGCAGAGCCACGTGTGAAAGCACCCACGTGATTTACCAACTGACCTGCCTACACTGTGACGCTTTCCATGTCGGAATGACCAGCAACAAACTGTCCATTCGCATGAATGGACACAGGCAGACAGTGTTTGTCGGTAATGAGGATCACCCTGTGGCTAAACATGCCTTGGTGCACGGCCAGCACATCTTGGCACAGTGTTACACCGTCCGGGTTATCTGGATACTTCCCACCAACACCAACCTATCCGAACTCCGGAGATGGGAACTTGCCCTTCAGTATATCCTCTCTTCTCGATATCCGCCAGGCCTCAACCTCCGCTAATTTCAATATGCCGCCACTCATACTTCACCTGTCTTTCAACACCTTCTTTGCCTCTGTACTTCCGCCTCGACTGACATCTCTGCCCAAACTCTTTGCCTTTACAAATGTCTGCTTGTGTCTGTGTATGTGCGGATGGATATGTGTGTGTGTGTGTGTGTGTGTGTGTGTGTGTGTGTGTGTGTGTGTGTGTGTGTGCGAGTGTGAGTGTACACCTGTCCTTTTTTTCCCCTAAGGGAAGTCTTTCCGCTCCCGGGATTGGAATGACTCCTTACCCTCTCCCTTAAAACCCACATCCTTTCGTCTTTCCCTCTCCTTCCTGAAGAAGCAACCATCGGTTGCGAAAGCTAGTAATTCTGTGTGTGTGTTTGTGTGTTTTGTTCATGTGCCTGTCTGCCAGCGCTTTCCCGCTTGGTAAGTCTTGGAATCTTTGTTTTTAATATATTTTTCCCATGTGGAAGTTTCTTTCTATTTTATATAGACACACACAAAGATGCCTATATACAAAGATGCCTTAACTTACCAAACGAGAAAGCGCTGATATGTTGATAGACACAAAATACACACACACACACAGGTGGTGGTAGCATCATCACATACACAAGGTATTAAAGGGCAGTGCATGGTGGAGCTGTCATTTGTACTCAGGTGATTCGTGCGAAAAGGTTTCTGATGTGATTATGGCCACAAAATAAGAATTGACAGACTGAACATGGAACGGTAGTGGGAAGTAGACGCATGGTACGCACCATTTCGGAAATCATTACGAAATTCAATAATCTGAAATCCACGATGTCAAGAGTGTGCCGAAAATACCAAAATTTAAGCATTACATCGAACCACGGACAACGCAGTGATCAACGGCCTTCACTCAACAACCGAGAACAGCAGTGTTTGTGTGGAATTGTTAGTACTAACTGATATGCAATACTCTGTGAAATAACCACAGAAATCAATACGGTATGTATTGATGTATGATGTGCAGCGAAATTTGGCATTAATGGGCTATGGCATCAGCAGACCGACACGAGTACCTTGGCTAACAGCACAACATCAACTGCAGTGCCTCTCCTGGGCTCGTGGCCAAATCAGTTGGGCCCTAGATGACTGGAAAATCATGGCCTCATCAGATGAGTCCTGATTTCAGTTCAGAAGAGCTGATGCTCGAGTCCTACTATGGTGCAGACCCACATTGTCAACAAGGCACTGTGCAAGCTGTTGGTAGCTCCATAATGGTGTGGGCTGTGTTTAGATGGAGTGGACTGGAAATGGTTACATTAGGCTACAAGGAGACTGAGCAATGGTGAAATGTTTACGGATAATAATGTACCAGGTCACGGGGGCAGAGTTGTTTACAATTGGTTGAAGAACATTCTGGACAGTTCAGGCAAACGATTTGGCCACCCAGATCGCCTGACGTGAATCCCATCAAAGATTTACGGGATATAATTGAGAGGTCAGTTCGTGGACAAAATCCTGCATCTGAAACACTTATGCGATTATGGTTGGCTATAGAGGCAGTGTGGCTCCATATTTCTGCTAAGGACTTTCAACAACCTGTTAAGCCTGTGCCACGTCGAGTTGCTGCTCTACAGTGGGCAAAAGGAGATGCAACATGATATCAACATGTATCCCACGACTTATGTCACTTCAGTGTAATGTTATTTTCTTGATATTAAAATTACTGGGATTACCGAGTTAGTCCCTCTTCCAACTATAATTTATCATAGATCCCTCGCATAAAAGACTGTGTCCAGTAAATGAAAGAAAGCACAGTTCACACCCTGTACATGAAGGGCACTAGAAGTGATCGACAAAACTACAGTCCAATATCCTTGACACTGATTTGTTGTAGAACCTTAGAACGTCAATTGAGCTCAAACATAATGAGGTATCTTGAAAAAAATAACCTCCTCCATGTCAACCAACACGAACTCTGAAAACATCAATCTTGCGAAACTCAACGCGTACTGTTCTCACATAATGTACTGAAACCTTCAGATGCAGGCAGGCAGGAAAATGTAGTATTCTTTGATCATCAGAAAGTATTTCAGCTCAGTACAATGCTGATGTTTATTATCAAAATTATGATCATATGGTGTATCAAGCAAAATCTATGACTCTACTAAGGATTTTTTGGTAGGGAGAACACAATATGTTATTTTGGATGTAGAGTTGTCGTCAGATTAGGATTAAGTGGAAGTATGTTGGGACCTTTGCTTTTCAGATTGTATATTAATGACCTTGCTCATAATATCATAATATTAACAGTAACATTAGACTTTTTTTGAAGGTGTATGTAATTTTACTTATGTTCGAAACAGGCTTATGTCTGTTGAAGTTATTTAATTGGTCTTGATGCAGCCACTGAGCTGAGACATTTTTCATTTATTAGTGTGTATGACTTCTGAAGAAAGCTATATTATTATAGCAGAAACCATGGCCAAGATTTGAAATAAACATAATTTAGGACAACTACAGGCTGTCTTTCATACGAGACAATTTCGTAAAGGTTGCTGTTGTCGCTACCATAATCCTTAATGTCAGTGCGTCACACAATTCTTGAGCATACTCTCAGTTCGAATATAATAAATTTCTCAGAGACAGGAAAGCTCCTGCCTGCATATCAGTGTGGATTCAGAAACCATTTCTCATGTGAAAATGAGCTTGCCATTTTCTTGCATTTTATCCTACAAACCATTGATGAAAAACAACAGGCAGATTCTAAATCCCCAGATTCCCAGAAAGCATTTAACATGGTGCCCCACCGTAGACCATTAATGAAGGCAAGAGCATACGGAATAGTATTTCCCAGGTATGTGAATGGCTCAAAGACTTGTTAAGTAACAGAACCCAGTATGTTGTCCTCAATGGTGTGTGTTTATCAGAGTCAAGGTTATTGTCAGACGTGCCCAAACAAAGTGCGATAATACCTCCTTATTCTTTATATACATTAATGATCTAACGGATAGGGTGAGCAGAAATCAGCGATTGTTTGAACAAGACGATGAGGTTGTGGGAAAGCGTCGTCGTTGAGTGACTGTTGGAAGATACAAAATGACTCGGACAAAATTTATAGTCGGTATGATGAATGGCAGCTTTTACTCAGTGTGCAAGTTACATTACAACTTAAGCTACTGCAGATGACTATGAAAAACAATCCTGTAATACTCAAATATGGCGTTAGTAGTGTGCTGCTTGACACAGCTCGATTAAATATCTAGGGCTAATGTTGCAAAGTGGTGTGAAATGGAAAGAGCGTGTAAGGATTGTAGTACGGAAGGCGAATGATCGACTTTGGTTTATTGGGAGAATTTCAGGAAAGTGTGGGTCATCTGTGAACAATAGTGTGACCCATTCTTAAGTACCACTTAAGTGTCTGACACCCCTTTAGGTCAGATTAAGGGAAAACATCAAAACAATTCAGGGGCGGGATGATATATTTATTACCGGTCATTTCGATCAGCCTGCAAGTGTTACGGAAATGCTTCAGGAACTCAAATGGGAAAGCGTGGAGGTAATATATCTTTTTTTTATTTTTTTTATTTTTTAAGAACACTATTGATAAAATTTAAAGAACTTCAAAAATCATTCTTAACCGAATCCAGGAACCTTCTCCTTAGTCTACCCCAACTCCTCCTACCCTCTCCTGCTGAACCCACGAGTCTCTTGGGTAACCTTGCTTCTCTCATGCGTGTAACATGATCCCACCATCTAAATCTGTTCGCCCTGACTGCTACATCTATAGAGTTCATTCCCAGTTTTTCTTTGATTTCCTCATTGTGGACACCCTCCTGCCATTGTTCCCATCTACTAGTACCTGCAATCATCCTAGCTACTTTCATATCTGTAACCTCAACCTTGTTGATAAGGTAACCTGAATCCACCCAGCTTTCTCTCCCATACAACAAAGTTGGTTGAAAGATTGAACGGTGCACAGATAACTTATTCTCGGTATTGACTTCCTTCTTGCAGAAGAGAGCAGATCGTAGCTGAGCACTCACTGCATTAGCTTTGCTACACCTCGCTTCCAGTTCTTTCACTATGTTGCCATCCTGTGAGAATATGCATCCTAAGTACTTGAAACTGTCCACCTGTTCTAACTTTGTTCCTCCTATTTGGCACTCAACCCGTTTATATTTCTTTCCCACTGACATTACTTTCATTTTGGAGATGCTAATCTTCATACCATAGTCCTTACATTCTGGTCTAGATCTGAAACATTACTTTGCAAACTTTCAATCAAATCTGCCATCACAACTAAGTCATCTGCATATGCGAGACTGCTTATTTTGTGTTCATATATCTTGATCTCACCCAGCCAGTCTATTGTTTTCAACAGATGATCCATAAATAACATGAACAACAGTGGAGACAGCTTGCAGCCTTGTCTTACCCCTGAAACTACTCTGAACCATGAACTCAATTTACCGTCAACTCTTACTGCTGCCTGACTATCTATGTAAAGACCTTTAATTGCTTGCAAACGTTTGCCTCCTATTCCATAATCTCGTAGAACAGACAATAACAAACAATAACTTCCTTCTAGGAAACCGGCCATGAAGATAAGGTAAGAGAAATTAGCACTTGTATGAAGGCATATAGACAGTCATTTTTCCGACAGTATACGCACGTGAACAAGAAAGGAAATGACCTGTAGTGGTACAATGTGCCAGTAGTGGTACAATGTGTCCTCCACCATACGCATGTGCGGTGTATATAAGTAAATGTAGAAAAAAATTATGTCTTACAATATTAGTGCACAGCCTTTTTTTAACTGTGAACTGTGGTTTCAAATTGTTACTGTTCTTTTACACAACTAGTTGTAACTTTATCAGGTCAGTAATAATGGACAAGTTTACAATACATCTGGTCTTGTATGGCAGAATGTCTGGGTGGCCTCAAGGAAAATGTCGTGCATGAAGGTTTTGAGCAATGGAAGGAACAAATGCAGATGTGTATCAAGTCAAATGGCTCCTATTTTTAAGGCAACAAACCACTATATTTGAATTCACAAAGGAACACTGTACATTGACGATCATAATTAGTAATAGTGTGGTTCTGGTTGCTATCGATAACATCATCTGCAAGAACTAAATGACATATTATACATAAGACAAATGACCCCCATCAACATAGAAACAAAAACACCCCATACAGCATCTAAGCAACATTACGCCACTTTCAACAGATGACTTGTTCACTGGGCCCTGTGTTCCACACAGGGCTCTTCAATGTCCTGTTAAATAATGCAGCGCAAAACTTACATACAAAATTAAGAAGTGGGAAGGTTTTGACCACAAAACTGTTCAAAGGAGGCAATGAAGACAGTAGACAAGCGAAAAGAGAAAAGAAAAACGTTGACTCATAAAAAATTGGAAAGTTACGTGAGCAGCTTTTTGTGGTTGTCAGCAGTCCAGTAGCAGAAGAAAACACTTTGGAAAAAATAACATTTTGGCAAATCGAGAGCTGAGGAAATGGCATTGCAGAACAGGGATATAACAATTAAAGCAGTTGTAAACTGCCACATATATTGCTCCTATAGGATTCAAAATTATCTACAAGCTATCAATAATTTAAAAGTCACGGAAATCAAAATAAATATGGACTAATGTGTTGCTGTTACGTTTAATTTCATGGTGATGCTTCATGTTCCTCTCCATCAAATATCTCTTAATGTTGATCACAGGAATGGACTGTCACATTCACTGAATAGCAGGATTCCCTGCCTTACAGTCGATGTAAAACGACACAGGCATGCAAGTAATGGTGCTATTAACGAATAACCCATTCATCAACTCGTTAAAACGATGGCCGAAAAGCTATGACAAGGCTTCCTCTATTTTCATAACGTGAACTATTTCTGTGCTGCAATCACTTTCCTTACAAACCTTAAAACTGTCAGAAATGCCTAGAAAATTCAATATTTTCAAGTAGCATTACCAGCATAAATATTGCTAGGACTTTAAATTTATAGTATACTCGGGCCTAAGACGGATTTATTATGACAAAATATCTAACAAGGTAACCCCTTATCAACTTTCTAGAAACAAAACTTAAATTAATTTAAGCGTCACTTGTGTGAAATTTCCTAATATGTTTCAAGTCCACTTACGCCATTTGGGCAACTTTGCGAATTGCCCTGCTGATTTTTCTTATTGGATCCCATTTTTGTCTAAATCTGCCTTCCACAGATTGTCTTCTGCATCAGCAAAACACATTAATTTCTTATTGAATTAATGCATTGAGATTGTCTGTAAGGAGAAACAGTTTTCGTTCGCTCGCTTTCCGATTTTTCATTCGATCTACGTTGGGCAACTCTAAATTTACACGGCCTGAATGGAATCACGGTTGGTATAGCATCTGGTGTTAGTCTTGGTATTTTTCTGGAAAATTCTTTAAGTTCTCCAGTATCGAAAACTCTATCTGTTCGAATTATGCACGATTCCTCAAAATGTTTAATGCATACACGAGGTAAATAACTAGAGTCAATTTGGATGTGCTTTAAGCCAGGCATTACGGCGTTTTTCATCAGATGGCAAAGAAAACATTACAGTTCGTTCGTTTTCCAAATAAGCATTCGACAGACATCCTATAACACTACATTTATGTGGCATAGTTAAATTCCACAAATATAACAATTTTCACATAGTGCATTACAGCACAAACACTGCAGACTTGCAGAGTGCAGTGGCTGACGGAAGCCAACTTTAACAATCAAACTTATTTTTCGAATTCAATCTTTACTGTTTGGGCATGTAAATTGATATCAACAGTTTTCTGTTTATTTCTTTGCGTTAAGGTGCGTTCACACGAAAGAATCCGTATATGTATCTGCGTCCTCTACATCTATACTCTTCAAACCATTCTGAAGTCTATGGCAGACGGTACGTGCACCAGTTACTTCCCGTTCTATTCACGTGTGGAGCGTGGAAATAACGATTCTTTAAATGCCTCTTTGCGTGCTGCAACTAACGTAACCTTGCGCTCATGATCCTATGGGTGCGCTAACGTAGGGGGCCGTAGTGTATTCCTATAGTCATCATTCAAATCCGGTTCTTGAGACTTTGTAAGCAGGCTTTCTCCAGATAGTTTATCTTCAAAAGTCTGCCAGTTCAGTTTCTTCACTCTCCAACGGATCAAACAAATTTATGATTACCCACGAATGAGCCTATACAGTCATTCCATATCATATATCTACAAAGTCTGTCATCCAGGTATTTTATGAGTTGGCCGATTCCAAAAGTGATTATTTATTTATTTTTTTTTAACGTTTCGTGAAGTGCACAGTTTCATATTTCAGAACATTTAAAGCAAGTTGCCAGTCTCTGCACCACTTTGAAATCTTATCAAGCTCTGGCTGAATATTTATGCAGCTCCTTTCAGATAGTACTTCATTATAGACATCAGCAGCATATGCAAAACGTTTGAGGTTATTATTGTCTGCAAGGTCATTAATATACATTTGTAGTGTTTTTCCACAAGTTTAATAAACACAACACATGCACTTGGAGGGTGAATGTATGTGTAGCATTTTTGGATACATTTAATAAACAACAGATACACATAACAGAGACTTGAGTCACCAATAAAATATTCTTCTTCACTATTTATAACAGTCTGCCAATGCTGGAGTATCTTTTCAATTCTTTGACTGTACAAATCATGTGGTTTTGAGGCGAAGAATTTGTCAAGCCTGTTCGGGGCACATTTTCATCCATAAAGGAAGTTCATAGGGAGTTGTTTGTCAGGGGGCAGAAAAGGTGAAAATCTGTGGTGCAAGACCAGGTGAATAAGATGGGCACACAATGACATCCCAATCCAACTCCCGTGCAGTGTTTCTCGTCAGTCTATCAGAATGCGAGTCGGCATTATTGTGGAGTAGCATCACTTCACGCAATCTTCCTGGTCGTCGTTCTCGGACTGCATCTGCAAGATCTCTCAGTTGCTGACAATAAATATCGGCAATTGTGGTTAAATCTCAGGGACGCAATTCATAGTACACAACGCCATCACTGTTCCACCAGATGCATAACATTATCTTTTGTGGATGCACACAGGTCTTTGCACGGAGAGTTCCTGCTGAGTAATGATACAGGATAGGAATGATGGGTATTGATCACGAGCCAATTGGTAATGAGCAAGCTGAGATGTACATATACGATTTTTGTTATTTTGGCTTAGAGCAAAAGGCACCCATACACCCAATTTTTGAACCTTACCCCTTGCATGTAATTGTCGCACAATGGTGGAATGATCACGGTTCATCATATTTGCCAGTCCTCGAGTACACTGATGTGGATCATTGTGGTTTAATGTGTTTAAACGATCTTCATCAAACGCTAAAGCTCTTCCTGAATGTGGAAAGTCACCAGTGCCACAGTAATCTTCCTTAAAAAGAGAAATCCATTTTCATGCCGTGATCTGTCGAATAGCATTATCTCCGTACACGGGGCAAATGTTTCTGGCTACCTCTGCTGCTGTCAACCCTATGCTAAACTCAGAAGAATATGTATGCTAAACTCAGAAGAATATGTTGTATAATTTCCAAGAAACAGTGCAAATTGAAACTGCAGCCTCATTACAAGTGATACACACTATGCGATCAAAAGAATCCGGATGCCCCCAAAACATATGTTTATCATATTAGGTGCATTGTGCTGCCATCTACTGCCAGGTACTCCACATCAGCAACCTCAGTAGTCATTAGGAGAGCAGAATGGGGCACTCCACGGAACTCGCAGACTTTGTACGTGGTCACATGTGTCATACATCTGTATGCGAGACTTTCACACTCCTAAACATGCCTAGGTCTAATGTTTCCGATGTGATAGTGAAGTGGAAATGTGAAGGGGCATGTACAGCACAAAAACATACAGGTCAACCTCATCTGTTGACTGACAGAGAGTGCCGACAGTTGAAGAGGGTCATAAGTGTGTACAGGCAAACATCTATCCAGATCATCACACAGGAATTCCATCAGGATCCACTGCAAATACTATGACAGGTAGGTGGGAGGTGAGAAAACTTGGATTTCAAAGTCGAGTGGCTGTTCATAAGCCACACGTCACAACATGACGCCTCGCTCGGTGTAAGGAGCGTAAAAACTGAACGCTTGCGAACAGTGGAGAAACGGTTTGTGGAGTGACGAATCACGATACACAATGTGACGACCCAATGGCAGGGTGTGGGTATGGCGAATGCCTGGTGAACGTCATCTCTCAGGGTCTGTAGTGCCAACAGTAAAATTCGATGGCGGTGGTGTTACGGTGTGGTCATGTATTTCATAGAGGGAGCTTGCATCCCTTGTTGTTTTGCTTGGCACTATCACAGCACAGATCTACACTGATGTTTTAAGCACCTTCTTGCTTCCCACTGTTGAAGAACAATTCAGGGATAGCAACTGCATCTTTCAACACGATTGAGCACCTGTTCAGAATGCACAGCCTGTGGCAGAGTGATTACAAGACAATAAGATGGTTCGCATGTTCCAAGATCTGATTATTTAATTCATTCAGACCCAAAAATGAGTGATACACCAAGACTGGTCTTCAGGTAGTTGGCATGCTGATCGGATGTGAAGGCAAAAATTTGCCATTAAGAGACTCTGTGATAAAGTGTGAGATGTTATGGAAAACTTCTTTGGATCCTATGAAATTAGACGACTCTTGGAAGAAAAGCAAATAAGTAGTAGCACATGTCTAGACGGTCCTGGAAAAAGCATTTGATGACTCTAGACACGCGCAGAGTGATCTTGCTTAGAACATTAATCATACCCAAATTAAATGAAGGCCAGTTGGAAGATCACTATTGTTATTGACTCATCATGAGAAAATTTAACTTAAATGAAATGAAGTTCCCAATTAGTGAAGAGTGGATAGGAACTTTGATCCACACTGGATTATTTGATCATTATGAACCTACAGTAGTGGCACTCTCCCAGAAATCCCATTAATGTAAAACTACTACAAGAAGTCAAACCTGAATATGCAAACAGATATGATGAGTCAACATTACACCTAAATAAAAGTCATACAAAACACATTATTAAATGCTACATATACAACAAACTGAATCATACTGCCTAGCATGGGTGAAAAGGGTGGAAGCTTGTCAATAAATAATAATGAAACCTTTCTTGCAGAAGATTCAATATAGTCTCAGAAGAGACACATGTCATATTTGTAAGAGGCAGTTAAATGAAGAAGTAAATAAAATCTCTGTAAAACACTGTCCTCACCCATCCAGCCCCTTCCCTACTCCCATTCCAGCGCTACACAGCCGTCGTTCCACCACCACATCCAGTCTTTTATTTATGTTATTTTTTATTTATTTCTCTCATTTTCTGCTACTTACCACTCCCCCCTCTTCCCTGCCCGCCACCCAATCTCCAGCACTTCACTGCCCGCCATCCCCACCATACTTATCCCTCCCCCTCCCCACTCCAGCCTCCTCCTTTCCCCCACCCAGCTGCCACTCCCATCATGCACTGGTGCTGCTGCTCACAGTGTGGTTTCAGTTGTCTGAGACTATAGTTGGAATACGTGAGGCAATACTGACCCTACGACTTATCTTAGAAGAAAGGTTAAGGAAAGGCAAACCTATGTTTCCAGCATTTGTAGACGTAGAGAAAGCTTTTGACAATGTTGACTGGAATACTTTCTTTCAAATTCTGAAGGTGGCAGGGGTAAAATACAGGGATCGAAAGGCTATTTACAATTTGTATAGAAAGCAGATGGCTGTTATAAGAGTCGAGGCACACGAAAGGGAACGAGACAGGGTTGTAGCCTCTCCTCGATGCTATTCATTCTGTATATTGAGCAAGCAGTAAAGGAAAAAAAAAAGTTTGGAGTAGGCATTAAAATCCATGGAGAAGAAATAAAAACTTTGAGGTTCGCCGATGACATTGTAATTCTGTCAGAAACTGCAAAGGACTTGGAAGAGCAGTTGAACGGAATGGACAGTGTCTTGAAAGGAGGATATAAGATGAACACCAACAAAAGTAAAACGAGGATAATAGAATGTAGTCGAATTTAAGTCAGGTGATGCTCAGGGAATTAGATTAGGAAATGAGACACTTAAATTAGTAAAGAAATTTTGCTATTTGGGGAGCAAAATAACTGATGATGGTCAAAGTAGAGAGGATATAAAATGTAGACTGGCAATGGTAAGGAAAGCGTTTCTGAAGAAGAGAAATTTGTTAACATCAAGTATTGATGTGTCAGGAAGTTTTCTGAAAGTATTTGTATGGAGTGTAGCCATGTATGGAAGTGAAACATGGACGATAAATAGTTTAGACAAGAAGAGAATAGAAGCTTTCAAAATGTGGTGCTACAGAAGAATGCTGAAGATTAGATGGATAGATCACATAACTAATGAGGAGGTATTGAATAGGATTGGGGAGAAGAGAAGTTTGTGGCACAACTTGACTAGAAGAAGGGATCGGTTGGTAGGACATGTTCTGAGGCATCAAGGGATCACCAATTTAGTATTGGAGGGCAGCGTAGAGGGTAAAAAATGTAGAGGGAGACCAAGAGATGAATATACTAATCAGATCCAGAAGGATGTAGGCTGCAGTAGGTACTGGGAGATGAAGAAGCTTGCACAGGATAGAGTAGCATGGAGAGCTGCATCAAAACAGTCTCAGGACTGAAGACCACAACAACAACAAGACTATAGTCGTGTGTGTGTGTGTGTGTGTGTGTATTGATGATGACAAAGGCCATTGGCCAAAAGCTTTTAATGTAAAAATCTTTTTGTTGCACCTATCAGCGACTCAGCATCTCCACTATATGGTGAGTAGCAACTTCTCATAATACTGGATTTTCCATTGTTTCATTAAATAAACTGTTTATTATTTCATGTGTAATCACCATAACTGTTAATGCATTTATCCCATTGTGAGACAAATCAGTCAATGGTTTCATGGAAAAATGTTTGAGATTGCCTTCAGAACCAAAATTGGACACAGGTGTGCACCTCTTTGTAAGAAGCAAATCAATGGCCACAAAAGTTCTTCTTCAGGACTCCAAAAATACTGAAATTGCCTGTGATTTCAACATTTCTGGCATCCTGAAGGAACAAATTCATTGCTTTTGATTTGCTTCTCATGAAGAGGTCCACACCTCAGTCCAATCTTGATTCCTTAAACAACCTCTAACATTTTTCCATTAAGCCATTGACTGTCGTGTCTCACAATGTGATAAATGTATTAACAGCTATGATGACAACTTCTGAATAACAAAACAATTTATTTACTTTATTTCATCTCTCTTGTTTTCATTTTAACTGCCACTTACTGATTTTTGTGCCTTGACTTGCATCACTAATGATGGATGGAAGCTTCATACTGCCAAGTCATGTAATAGCTCTGTGGACAGTGTAGCAGATGATGGATTTGTAGTAGGAAATTCTGAAAGTGTTGATCTGACCTCCTGTACTATGATAAAACAGTAGAGGTACAAGGGTCTGACATCACTAACATACTTAACTCAGCCATGAATATGCCCAAGTTAGTAAAATTGCAAGCAAAGTGAATAACATGTTGTTGTTGTTGTCTTCAGTCCTGAGGCTGGTTTGATGCAGCTTTCCAAACATGACCTCTAATTAATTTTTTAAAAAAAGTGGATTTATTAACGATGTAAAAGGTAAACCGACTGCCAGATCATTTTCTACAAACGGCATCTATTGTTTGAATACAAATGAAATGAAGCAATGCTACTAGAATAAAGGTAATGGATTTCTATGGCATCACAAGCTAGGACCCATGAATAGCAATGTATAGTGAAGTTTTCAAAGGTTTCAAAAGGATTAACTGAGGGTATTGTGTTTCGAGGATCCCTGTAAGATACGCATCACAGAAAAATAATCATGTCTCCCTTTCAGTACTAGTACATTCTGATTTATGCCAACCAATGGAAATTGCATTTTTCGTTGGGAGCCCTGATTTTCTCACATTTATTTATTTTTCAAGGTACAAGTTTGCCTATTTTTTGAAGAAAAAAAAGTCTGAGATCACACAGAACTTAATAATGTCAAAGTCATGGTAGAAAAGCAGACTGGCAGAAACATTAAGAGGTTGTAGTCTGATGATAGAAAGGAATGTGTCAACTATGAACTATGCTCCTTCTGAATGTAGCATATATCAATTTATAATATGATAGTCTATGGGAAAATGGTGTTGCTGAGAGAGCTAATCAGACATTGGTTGTGTTTGATGCCACATAACCAAAGGAGTATTAAGCTTTTGGTTAGTCTACTGCTGCATATCTATCAAATGGTTCTCCTTCACCATACTTGAAGATAAAACATGATATGAATTGCTTTACAGAGGGAAGTTTTCTGTACCGCACTTCAGGGATTTTTGCTGCTGTGCAATGGTTCAGATTTTGAAACTCCATCACAAGAGGTGGGCTAAGAAGTCACAGAAGTTTGCATTTGTAGGCTACTGCCAGAGAACCAAAGGTTATAAATTCATCTACATGTAGACTTTCTAGATAAATTCCAGCAAGGGCGTTTAATTTTCTGGAGGATGAGAACTTGCTAAGTTCAAAGACAGAGGAATCTAATGTCGCCAATGTCGTACGATTGTGACAATCACAGCTCTTTGTGACATCAATACTTTACATATTGAAGAAGAAATTAAGTCAATATACCTCGAAGATCGAGCAAAGAGCCAAAACCCGAGGAATGGCCTGATCATTTTACTTGCTACTAGCAAGGATGACTTCCGAATAAATACAATAATACGGAATAAATATGGAAAAAAGCACTGCTGAAAGAATTCTCATCTCTGGTTCACAATGGCACATTCAAAGAGGTAGTAGCTACACCCTGGGGACATAAACCTCTTAAGACTAAGTGTGTTCAAAATGTTCCAATGTGTGTGAATTCCTATGGGAACAAACTGCTGAGGTCATCGGTCTCTAGTCTTACACACTACTTAAACTAACTTATGCCAAGAACAACGCGGACACCCATGCCCCCGCAGCCACACTGTGCGGCACTAAGTGTGTACGAAAGATAAAACCAGGGGCTGCCAGTATACCTGAAACATTTAAGGAATGCCTAAAAGGTACTCTCATATTCAACATGTCGGTTATCACGGAACTTTCATCCCAAGGGTCAAGCGTGCATCCATTAGATGTATCTTGTCAGCAGCTCGGAAGAAACTGGATAGCGAACACGTTGATACCACCATCCCTTATCTCTAAGAATACCTAAATAAAGAAATTTCTGTCATTCCATATATATATATATATATATATATATATATATATATATATATATATATATATTCGTGGGAAAAATATGGAAGCTGAAGAACACTGTTTATGGATTTAAATAACATGGACGGAACTGGAATAAAAAAGTAATGAGATGTTAATAAAACTGAAACCGATCAAATCAACACTGATCCGTGTAAATATGTGTAGATCTGCAGTCTGGCCAGGTCACATATAAAAAATCATATAGCAGGGAAGAATGAAGTCACTGATCACCAATTACGTACGACACGTTTCAGAATTATTTCAATCTTCGTAAATTTAAAATAGAAATATAACAAATGGATTGGGATACAAAAATACATCAAAATAACTTTTTCAGATAGTAATAACTAAGCAACATTAAACAAAAGGGCAAACACAGTCCATTCCTATCTACACAACTACCCAAGTGCAACAGTACCACAAGGACAAGACTTAAAAATTTGCTGCGCTACCAGGAGAATATAAAGCAGAGCAAAACCTTTACAATAAAACTTACATTTGCTCCACTTCATTTTCCGGTATTACCACAGCAAATTGTCAGTGTTGGCTTGATATCGCTTGGCAAACTGTACCATTTTTATGATCAGTGGTCTATGACCCAGTGTGTTTTGACACATGTAATGTTTTTTAACATTTCCTTTATTATATTATTAAAATAGCTCATTACATTGCACTATTTTTGTATGCACTGATGTACTACTTTAAATTTATCATTACAGCATATATGAAACAGAGCCACCATGTTTCGCATGTTTTACCCTGCTGCCACCCAGCGGTAATTCTATTTTCTTAGTCTAGTTTTATGGGAACTCACTTAGTAATTTGCATCTCATGTTACGTACACAATTGGTAACACACTTTTACTTGTGCTACCTTTGCAATTTGCTAGATGGGAATTGAGTGTATTTGCACTTTTGTTTAATGTTGTTTAGTCACTACTATCTTAAAAAGTTATTGTAATGTATTGTTGTATACCAATTCATTTGTTATATTTCTATTTTAGATTTTTGAAGACTGAAATAATTCCAAAATGTGTCACACATACTCTGTGGCTGACAGTCAGTCTTCATCTGCTGTATGATTTTTATTCAACTTAGCCAGCTTAACTACAGATCTACGAGGGTCACTCCAAAAGAAATGTACACTATTTTTGTAAAAATACAGTTTTCATTCTGCATGTGTGAAAGATTGACAGTGTGTAGATGCATCCTTCCCACTTGTTTTCAAACTCGGTTCGACATGTTCCCGTGAGTGGCGCCGTCACAGCATGTCTTCAAGATGGCTGCTACACTTGACGTTCGTCAGATGCAACGTGCTGTCATAGAATTCCTGTGCTGTGAAAATGAGACAGTGGGAAACATTCACAAGAGGTTGAAAAAGGTGTACAGAGATGCTGCTGTCGGTCGCAGTATGGGTAGCCAGTGGGCAAGCAGGTTACGTGATGAAAGCGGGCACTGCAATATTGAGGGTTGTCCTCGTACTGCACACACTCCAGACAATGTACAGAGTTAACGAATTGGTGACTGCTGACAGACGCGTCACAGTGAACGTATTGTCACACTACGTTGGGATAGGGGAAGGAAGTGTTTGCAGAATACTGAAAATGTTGGTATTAAAAAAGGTTTGTACCAGGTGGGTTCCCAGGATGTTGACAGTGGCTCACAAAGAAACAAGAAAAAAAGGTATGCAGTGAACTTTTGGAACAGTACGAGAATGGTGGAGACGAATTTCTTGGAAGAATTGTGACAGGTGATAAAACATGGCTCCATCATTTTTCACCAGAGACGGAGAGGCAATCATGCAAATTCACGCAAGAAAAAAAAATTCAAAACCAAACCTTCTGCTGGAAAAGTTATGGCTTCGGTGTTTTTCGATTCCGAAGGACTCGTGCTTGTGGACATAATGCCGAGTGGAACCACCATAAATACTGAAACTTCAAGCTCAACTGAGTCGTGTCCGTCCACATCGGCAAAAACAGGATGTTTTGCTATTGCACGACAATGCATGGCCACATATCGGTCAACAAACCGTGGAAGCTATCACAAAACTCGGATGGACAGCACTGAAACACCTGCCTTACAGTCCTGACCTGGCTCCATGTGACTATCATCTCTTTGAGAAACTGAAAGACTCTCTCCGTGGAACAAGGTTTGAAGATGATGAATCCCTTGTGCACTCTGCCAAACAGTGACTCTAACAGGTTGGTGCAGAGTTTTACCGTGCGCTGGTTCCAAGATGGCTTAAGGCAGTTGGGAGGGATGGAAATTATGTGGAGAAATGAAAATATTGTTCGTGAAAGATGTATATACACACTATAAAACTTTCAAACATGTAGAATAAAAGATTGATTTTAAAAAAAAATAGTGTGTATTTCTTTTGGTGTGACCCTCGTACGTATATTTACTAGAATGGTCGCTAGCCTCCTATGTGACTTTATGTCACACCTCTGTTACTGATCCATGTATTTCTTTTCACAAAGAAGGCACCAAACTAGTCAACACAGCTTTAAATGTTGATGAAATGCTAGCATTTTCAAACAACAGAGATATTTTGAATCACATCAAAAAATATTTTAAGCGACTGTTTGAGGTAAAAGACTTAGGACCACTGAGCTAATGACAACATGTGCAAATTACACAAAATTGTGAAAAACAAAAGTTTGGATCTCACAATCCTATGCTAGAAAAGTCCTGGATAAATTTGGAATGAATGAAGCCATGCTGGTGTCAACACCATTAAAACTCAGTTTGAACTCTGAGGCAGTGAAATTAGGCGACATAAATGTACGTTATCAGGAGGCTACATGACTTCTTCTATATCTATTCCAAACCTCCGGACCTAACATGTTTTGCTGACAATCTCCTTGACAGATACAATCATTGTTTCGAAAATGTCCAATGGTTGTCAGTAAAAAAGAGTATTTTGATATTGAAAGGGAAGCATGAGCTATACGCTGGGATTTTCTAGAGATGTCGGTAAAGAAATTATGTCTAGCAGGGATGAAGACTGGGCAAATAAAATCAATGGTAGATACTCTGTGTGGTTAACCCTTTGGTTACCTGACAATGGCCAAGGCATGCCAACTTCTGTGAGTTCTTACCAATTTTCTTGCAAAAGGGTTTTGGGAATGGTTTCCTGATTACCACCACCACCTCACCTCAGTCCCAGGCTTTATCTTTAATATCCACATCCACTTAGCCTCCTGAGATTTAAGTCCCACAGGTAGCTCCGCCTCTTGGAATGTGTCATCACGAACTACAGATGAGAATTCTTTCTTCGTTGCTATTTTTCTGCTCTTCCTTATTTATCCATTCCAAAGTGTCTTTGATGTCAATGTTTTGGAAGTCCTCCTGTTTAGTAGCAACTGAATTAATTTCTTCTTCAGTATGTGAAGTATTGATGTCACAAAGAACTGCTTCTTGTCACAATCTTAAGGCAGCAGTGATCTTAGGTTCTGCAATTTCTGGGCTTTGAACACCGTGGTACAGGCTTTTTCTCCCAATGTTTGAGTAGTTCTCTCAGCAACATCACTTCATTATGGAGGGTATCATACTGTAAACTACTGTATGCTACTTCAGATGGAGACATCTCTACAATTAACAGTCCACATATTCCTTCCCATTTTCAGACCACAACTTCTTCATATTTTTGCCTGTCTCCTTTTCCACCGTGAGTTTGAAGGATTTAAATGTCTGTGTGACCCCAGACTACTACTTTAAGTGACAAATGAAAAAACACCAATAAATGTGGTGAAAAATCAAGACTTCCAGTAATAGAAGTTGTTTCCGTTGGCCCACCCAAATCAGAAGTACTAAGTCCAAGGCGTTTTTAGTCCTCATTCAATCCGATTGAAACCTTTGCCAACTTCAGTATACTTTTGTGAGTCATACACCCTCAATTGTGAAGCTTAGGAATCCACTACCTTTCGTGTAGTAGCATTGTCTCATTTTACTTGTATTCAGACAATAGACACAATTTTTCTGAAGTGCTGGTTTGGCTATCAATTCACCATCTTCATCACACAGGAATACGGCTCTGGTACGGAGCGCCACGGGTTTTGAATCTGCGCCAGACGGCACGGAACTCAATGACCACTAGAGGTCTTTGCAGCAGTCGCGCCATAAGCCGTGGCTGCGTGCGCTCCCGGCCCCGACTCTAACGTGAGGACGCCACCGTGGAGCACGGGGTTCCAGAGGCCAATAGCGACATACCCTGTCGTGTATTTAGGCAACTGCCTCTCACTCAGCAAGGCAGTCTGGTATTCGCGTCAAATCGGTCGATATCTCCTTCGAGACATCGTATTTACTTTGTGTGCTCTTACTTCCCGTTTACGAGTGGACGTTGTTTTGATTTCGTGAGGTTATCTCTTGTGACCCCGTCGCTTAATACTTTGTTGCTGGTCTTGGTGTCTCGCTCGGTTGTCTGTTGTCATGCTCATCTTTCCATTCCCGTTCGTCCATCTTGTTTGTTTGCAGGCCGCTCCTGTTTGATTCCACCGCGATTTCGTTAGCGGCAACCCCACGACCATTCCTGTAGTGGTTACAACAGTGTCGGCACTTACTGACCAGTCACATTAAGTGGCAATGACCTATCTCCAGACTAGCAAGCTCGGGGGGGGGGGGGGGGGGGGGAGGGGGCTCCGGCACAGAACTCCGTGGTGAGAGAGGGGGCTGTTGAGTGGGGTAGAGGAAGCTGAGAGCGTGGTGGGCACGGCATAGCATAGCTGGAGAGCCGAGCAAATTATCTGGGAGCAAAAAGTGCACTTGGAGACGTGCTCAAACTGTGTTACTGCACAAGTCTCAATGCTCGACCAGAAAATGGGACAAACGTATTTTGTGGCGGTATAAATACTTATGAAGCCGACGATTGAATTAAGGTACGAGAGTACTGTGTTCTGCAAAGAGTTTGCTGAAGTAGCCTCTGAAAAATGTTCACCACTGTTGTCACGGTCTATCTGTTGTGAAATACCGGTACTATTTGTGGTTCGGAGACAAGGTGCTGAAATTAATATTGGTCAGTCCCTTGCAATGTGTCAATGGTGTTTTAAAAGACATTCTTACAAGGCACCAAAGTAACAGGCTGGCATTTCTCTAATACTGCTGGTAACAGCCTGACACTATGATCTTATTACAGGTGCTTGCATATTATTTGTTAAGCTGATGAAATCTTGTTGTTTCCAGTGTGTAACATATACTTTTGCAGGTTGATGAAGTAAGTGTCTATATACTACATATATGAGGCCACAATCTGTGCCAATGGACTCCACGAAGTGCTTCTGTAAAAGGAAAACGCACTATCCACACAGTCTATGCTGCTGACTTACTGGACAGGATAGTGGCAATGGTTTTAGTGGGCTGCAACAGAAGGGAAGCATCAATTTGTGTTCATTATACAGGGTGGCACACGAAATGTGTTACCATTTTGTTTTTGAATATAAACTTTATTGTCAATACAATCTGGAAGGAACATATACTACAATGAAGAGCCGTCCATGGAGATGCTCAACATGTACTTCATTTTGTTTCCCAACTTCCTTCAAACGAACACTGAAGTTAGTGGTTACCCCACAGCACGTCTTCCGTAATTTCACTGCAAGCTTGAAGAATAAGTCTTCTGAGCTCCATTAAATCACATGGACGTTTCGGGAAAATTTTTTCCTTTAGGTACCCACAAACAAAAAAGTCACATGGATTGAGGTCTGGAATATTGGGGGGCCAATTTTGTCCGCCATTGAAGCGACCTGGAAACTTGAGTGAAATGATCCGCATGACGAAATGCTCGTTCAAAAACTCCAACACAGTGTTTGCAGTATGTGGCCTAGCTCCATCTCGCATAAACCACTGCATGTTGAAGGGCAAGGCAGTAGCAAGAAGCTGTGGAATGAAGCTATTGCGAAGCATGCTCAAGTAACACTCACTATTCACACTTTCTTCAAAGAAAAGGGGTTCAATAAGTCAGTGACTGGAAATTGCTGCCGACACTGTAATCCTCGGAGCATAATGTTGTCGTTCGTGAAGCACTTGTGGGTTTTCAGTGGCCCAAAAGCGTACATTTTGTTTGTTAACCACACCGTCTAAATGAAAATGCGCCTCGTCTGAAAACCAAATGTTGCTGAGAGTTTCTTCCCTATCCTCCGCCCACTGAGCAAACAGTAGTTTCTGCTGTTTGTGTTCTTCAGTGAGCTTCTGTGCACAGGTCATCTTGTATGGTCACTTTTAAGAATGCGTTGAATGGAGCGTCTGGATATTCCCAGTTGCACTGATGCCTTTCTACACGATTTCCCGGGACTTCTCTGTACAGCAACTCGTACCGCTTCAATATTCTCCGATGAAAAAACGGGCTTAGGCTGAGGTCACTTCGCTTCCAATACTGTTCCTTCCTGTACAAATTTATTGTGCAACCTGTGGATGGCCTTCTTGCAAGGGACCCATTGTGTGTTAAACTGTTGTCGAAAATGCCTCTGAGTCACAACAAGGCTTTTCATTTCATGAAAAAGTAGCACAATTGCCGGTTGTTGCAGTGTTCCATTATCAGCCATTTGTGCTTACTAGTCTCCTAGTGGCAGTATCGTGAATTACACGTCATTTTGTAACTCATTTGTTTTTCCAAGCTCTGCTGGTACTGCTGTAGAGCTTCCAGTGGGATATCTAATGTGCGTCATAAATTGTGAAAGACACAATTAGTAACACATTTTGTGCGCCACACAGTAGATTTCTGTAAAGGTTGTTCATCCAGTCCTATAAATAGATACACATTCTTTACTGCTGAATTACTGGACAGGATAGTAGCAGCAGTTTTGGTGTACTGCAACACAACGGATGCATCATTTTCTATTCATTACAGAATTCTGTATTTTTGTATTATGGTTTTACAAAAATAAACCATTTTGTATTTGTTGTTTTTAAAATTTTCGTCTTAATTCCTTCACCCTGTTAGTCATTTAGATTTTACTAAGTATGCTATTTATACTTGAGGTAACCATTGTGCAATTTGATAAATTTGGCCTTGTATTGTACACTCAATCAACTGACTCCATGAGTAATTATTTTGGGCTCCAACTCCCCACTTCCACAACAACTTTTAATATAAAAAAAGGGTTGTATTATTCCCTTTTGCTACCATTTATGTAATTGAGAGCAAATTCAAGGCTGAGTTTGGAATGTGAGTTACATAAGATGCTTGTACTTCTACAATTTTTATCACCAGTAGTAAGTCAGATCAACACTTCCAAAAGCCTCTGCTCCTAAGCCATCGCATCTATCTCTTGTGAATGTTTAGAATATGCTGCAAGAAAGGCTTTCTTTGGTTCTGCCTATATTCTAGTGACATTCCCCAACCCCTTTTTTATGAGCTTGTTCCTAGAACAATTTTTAGCAACGGGATTCACTTTGTTGAACTTCATAAAGCCTTTCGCATGACTGTTTATTTAAGTATAGACTACCACTGATTCATCATATCTATTTGTATTTTCATCTTCAGGTTTGATATCTTGTAGTAGTTTTACTGTTATAGATTCTGTGGTGATACATACACCACTATTTTGAAGTCCCACAATCATTGGCTGCTAATGATCAGGTAATCCATTCTTTACTAACTGGTACTTCATCTCATTTAAGTTAAATGCATTCATGATGATTTGATTGCAATTGTCATCTAACAAATTGCATTTAACTTATTTGGTTGTGACTGATGTTTTAAGCAAACTTGCTCTAGTCTCCCCCCCCCCCCCCCCCCCCTTGTCCTGGGCTTGTAACCTTTTTGTTGGTCTTTTTGGTATTAAAGTGTAAGCTTTGCAAAAGCTCATTTTTGTAATGAAAAATATTATGTGCACTGCAGTGACTACACATATACGAACACACAACAACCACAGAGTAACAATAACAAAAAGAAATAAACAGAAAACTGGTGATATCAATTTATTTACATACTCTAACAACACCCAACGGCCACAGGAGTGAAATATTTAACACAAATGAGTTGTTAGCTGCAACAAGCGGAAGACGAGCTTTGTCGGTGCTGCATATTTTAGTGATTTTGATTTAGACAAACACATGTTGCAGTGTTCTTCTTCGGCACACCTGTGTAGAAGTGTGCACAGAATCAGCTAACAAAAATCCGTGCAATACACATGTTTATTTATACTGTGAAATATTGAACACTCACGAGTGCAGCGATAAACTTGTACTGTTATCGTCAATGGTAGTCTTAAACTAAATTGTGCTCTTTCAAAATTTTTGAGAACAATATGCCTGTCCTTACTCAAAACAATTGTACAGTTGGTGAGAAATAGTTTAGTTTGAGAATTCTCAGATGCTTACAAAACTATATTTTTATAAGTTATTGGTATGAGTGTTATGGGAACGTAATTTATTTTGTAGCAAATCAGTGTTTGTGGTTCACAGTTCAGCCAAAGAATACATCACCCCTGAATTTCACTGTATATCAATGCAAAAAAACGTGCATTTTTGATAATTTTTGGTAGCTATTATTATCCTTTGCATAATCTATGAGCAATTTGTAGCACTAAACAGTTACTGTAGCAGATTTCTAACTAACTTATTGTGTTATATCTAGTTTTCCCTTAAAGAGGAGTAGCCCTATATATTATCTGCATTTCTCATAAATTAACTCTGTTTTTCAGTTTGCTAAGAACTATATCTAAGATCAAAACATTTTTGCACTGCACTAAAAGAAACCTTGTTTTGTATATTTGCTTCAATTCTTACAGGGAATTAGCAATTGTTAAGCTTAACAGAGTAAATGATAATCAGTGGGCTTAATTTAAAGTTATTTGTTGACTGCCTTGTAATACACTGCACCAGCCAACATGCAGCCCCAGTGTGAATAGTGTTCTCAAACACGGGGGATGAGTTGGTTGACGTTCATAGGCAGATGGAAATCACCCTGACTACTGTCAAACGATTGGCAACTGCTCCAAATCGGTTGGCCCTTATTTCATCAATGGTAGTCTAAACAGCACAGTGTATGCCAACCTCCTCAGATGAATTCTCCGTCCTCTTCTGGATGAAGTGCCGCTAAAAACCAGAATGCTTATGTGGTACAACACAGTGGGTGTCCAGCACACAAAGCCTTGCGTGCACATCGTGTTGTGAACCGAAGGTACCCTGCCATATGGATTGGTTGAGGAGGAACAGTTACTTGGCCTGCTAGGTCCCCCAATTTAAATCCTCTGGACTTTTTTCTTTGGAGATGCATTAAAGACAATGTATATTGCAATATTCCAACAATTCCAGAGAACATGCAGGAACATATCGTGCTTGCTTGTAATTCTCTTCAGCAGGCAACACTGGAAGCAGTCAATAATTCTTTCTTTCAACGGGTGCACCAGTGTATCGGTGTCCAGGGTCACCACTTTGAGCACCTTTAAATGTTCTACTCCTGGGCAATGGTACAGGAGAGTCAAAGTCAATTTCGTGTAATGTTTTTATTTGGTTTTCATTTGTTTTCTGACAACTCCAGCAAGTGGGTAAGTTTGTGATTCCGGGCTCAAAGTCAATGTTGTGTTATGCAATTAATAACGCACTGTGATACATTTTTGAATATGTCTTTAGGAGAGGACATGAATTACCGAATAAAAAATACAGGGTGTCATTTAAAAAAAGTCATAGCACTGTTCATATCTTTGTAAAAAAACAAAGCTACAGCGAAGGCAATCAGGCCGATTGATGTCCACCTGATGGCTAAAGAACATTTGCTTGAAACATTTTGTAATTTGCATCGGGACAAAGCTGTTTGGGGTGGTCAAGATAAATGGGACCACTAACACACTACAAATGTTTTTGCAATTCTGAGGTAGACTTAGACGCCTCACACACTTGCATGTTGATGTCTGTCTCTGTTTCGTCTCAGTTAGATGTTGGAGGAACAGAAATTGCTGTATGTACAACTTTAGTCTGACCAATCATCCTTACCAGCTGTGAGAAGGAACATGAAGTGGCTGATTGAACCGTTTATCTGCTGGCTAAGCTCAAGGAGATTTTGTGCCCCTAATGTAAAACTACTGAGCATACTATGAACAACCCTGTCAGTCGGTATGCCAGTAATTACTGCCATGTAATCCGCAGGCTCAAGATTAACAAAAGATACTTCATAAATACATTAATCCATTACACCACATCCTACATGTATTTAACGGCTAAAGAGATATGCTGAAATTGTGTGTTTTGGCAGAGGACACAAATTTAATACTTCTGTTTCAAAATGAGGAGCACAAGAATAGCGATCATTGATCTGTGTTGTGGATTATACCAGAGGTTACTGGTTTTTGTATTTATTTTTTGTACAGTATGTTTCTTGGAACGTCACAGAATTTCTTGGGATATTGTTTCATATTCTGATGTTTCAGTTTGGTTGTGATTTGCCAAAACCAACAAATGTGGCGGGATGAAAAACTGGTTGTGGTGAAGGACTGATCTGTATGGTAGAGCGAGGTTTAGGTTAGGCTGAAATGTAACAGTTTGGTTGTGGGTTGGCTCTGCCAACAAATGCGACTGGAGGAAAACTGGCTTTGGTGACAGAATGATCTGTAGCATGTGGTGTTTTCAGAATGACCTGATTTCTAAGGCAGTAGTTACGCAGGAAGGTAAGAGTACAGTTTACCAAATATTCTGTTTTATATGACAGCGTTCTATTTATGTTGCCACGTAATTTCACACACGTGACATCACGACATTTACCAAACTGTATTTTTTCCTCAGTTCCACCACCTTGTCTAATCATCCAATCCATGATGTGTCATACTCTCTTCCGGTCTTCCACCCCACAAACAAGTAACAACTGCAGCAAGCAATGGAAAAGCCATCGTACACTGCAAGTGTACTTTCACCCATTTAACAGACCCTAAAAAAATGTCTAAAATGTAAATATTGTACACATTCTGGTGCCATTTTTCTAGTAAGCTATAAACAGCATACTAAATTTTCAAATAAATCCTTACAGTTACAAGTGCCAGTTATATATAGTACCTTATGTTTGAGAGACCAAGTTGTAAATGGATTTTAGCATTTACTGTTCATGTGTCTATGTCAGTTCAGAACCAAAGGGTGTGAACTTTACTGACGTGCACCACAGAATGTGTGCAGTAAATAGCACAAAATGCATAGCATTCTATGTACTGTAGATTAAACTACAAATACAGCACCTTGGGTCTTCAGTTTTATACGGTGGTAATAATGATGAGAATGAAGCTATTTTGAAGAAATACACTACACTTTAGCACCTAAGGTGTGGAGTATAGAAATGCCTCCAAACTTTTTACATTTAAACGGAACAAATGCTATTAACATTCTACATCTTTATTCTTCATGTCTCCATATTTATTTCTCAACATATTCAGCCTGGCAATGAATTCATTTCTCCCAACAAGAGACCAGATTGTTGATACTGTCACAGTAGAATGTTCAACTTAGCTGATGGAGTCACAGCCAGTCTCACCTCTGCTTGCACTGCTCCATCACTATCAAAATGAAGTCCTCCTCAGAGGTGTTCTTTAAGTTCTGGGAACAGAAGAAAATCAGGAGCGTACGGAGGGTGATCAATGACAGTGAACCCGAGGTGATTAATTGTTGCAGATGCTGCAGCACTGGTTTGAGGTCTGATATCGTCATGCTGAAGGAGGGAGTATTCCACGTGTGGACAAACTCTTCAAATCCTTGCTTTGAGGCTTCTGAAATGCAACGACACAGTTATGTTACGCATCGCTACGTTACGTGCAAAAATCTTTAATCCTCTAGTGGCTATGGGTTGCAAGTTGAATCACTGAAGAGGTAGTTTTGACCGAGTAATATGCACAATACATAATACTTCAATTGATACTGAGAATGGAATTAACAATTCAGAGACATTACTTTTCACCATGTGAGGCTCCTGCAGGTGTAGTAAACAATAGAACTAAGTTGACACAGTTATAGATTAACTGTGTCATCATCATCATCGTCATTATCATCATCATTTAAGACTGATTATGCCTTCCAGTGTTCAATCTGGAGCATAGTCCCCCTTAGAAGATTCCTTCATGATTCCCTATTCAGTGCTGCCATTGGTGCCTCTTCTTATGTTAAACCTATTACTTCTACAGAGTTCATTCCCAGTTTTTCTTTGATTTCCTCGTTGTGGACACCCTCCTGCCATTGTTCCCATCTACTGGTACCTGCAATCATCCTAGCTACTTTCATATCCGTAACCTCAACCTTGTTGATAAGGTAACCTGAATCCATCCAGCTTTCGCTCCCATACAACAAAGTTGGTCGAAAGATTAAACGGTGCACAGATAACTTAGTCTCGGTACTGACTTCCTTCTTGCAGAAGGGAGTTGATCGTAGCTGAGCGCTCACTGCATTAGCTTTGCTACAACTCGCTTCCAGTTCTTTCACTATGTTGCGTCCTGTGAGAATATGCATCCAAAGTACTTGAAACCGTCCACCTGTTCTAACTTTGTTCCTCCTATTTGGCATTCAATCCGTTTATCTCTCTTTCCCACTGACATTACTTTCATTTTGGAGATGCTAATCTTCATACCGTAGTCCTTACATTTCTGATCTAACTTTGTCATATTATCCAATTTCTTGTTCAGAAAATCAAAAAGACCAAGTTCAGCTTCCTTTCACAAATGCAATCTATACTTTGACGTGCTACCCAAAAGTTTCTGAAATTTGTATGAACCACACTTACAAACAGTAGTGCAACCACACAATGCTAGGATTAGTGTAATAAATATCTTATGTGTCAGTACGCTCAGCAGCTTCGATCTAAGTGAACAAGTTTATTGTTGGCAGGCAGTTTTCAATTGTGATGTTTGCTTGTGTTTGTGATTTTGCAATGACTGACCTGAGAGAACAATGTTGCTGAATTACATGTTGTTTCAAACTTGGTAAAACAGCCACATAAATACACAAAATACTAGTGCAAACATTCGGTAATGACACTTTGGGCTAGATGCAAACATATAACTGGTTTAAACATTTTAAAAATGGCCAGACATCTGATGATGACGAACTTTCGGGATCACCACCTACCGACATTACACCACAAAATATCAGTGCGATTGGGAATGCGATTGCAAAAGCTCACAGGCAGGCCCTCCACGACATCCGTAACGTCGGGGTATTATCGCACAGCACAAGTCAGCAGATTCTGTTGGAAAAATTGTATGTGAGAAAGACGGCTGCAAAGTTCGTGCCACAACTTTTGAGTGACAGTCAGAAAGAGCAAAACACATACATCTGCGTGGAACTGAAGGAACTGCTTCACACTCATTAAGATTTTCTTTCTACGGTTGTTACAGGTGACAAACGCTGGGTTTACAGATATGACCCTGAAACTAAACAGCAATCATCCTGGCGAAGCATCCAATCTTCAGATTGCCCACAGAAAGCCCATCAAGTTCAGAGCAACATCAAATCCATACTGATCTACTTCTCTGATACTGGTAGAATTATTCACAAGGAGTCTGTACTTTGTGGTCAGACAATTAGCGGACAATTCTATCAGGACGCCCTGGGGAGACTGAGGGGGGGCATGAGAAAGAAACATCCAGAGAAATTGTGTAGCAAAGGCTGGGCCCTTCACCATGACACTGCGAGGCCACATAAGGCTTTAACAACGGAGTAATTTTTGGCAAAAAACAACACGGTCAATATGTAACTCTGCAGGCTTTCGTGGCCGTTGTCACTGAAGTTAAAATCTTCTGGGTTATTATGCCGCATCACGTTTCTTCTAAAATGATCGACGTTTCAAACCCTCTGCTGGGATCTTTCTCAGGATCTTCTGGTGTCCACTACTGCTAGAACACTGTCAGAGACGAGTGTCGCGTCCTCTTACAAAGGGGAGTTTTCACGTGTTCATGTTGGAGAAGTGATAATATTGGTTAAAATTCATATGGCTACCATTGGTGGGCCATAGTCATTTGCTAATATTCCCGCTCTGATGCAGCATGAGCAGTGGTAGCTCATCTCCTGTGGATACGATTCTTGAAATTTCTGAGAATGCATCTAATTTCAACAGAGAGGACGGCTATCGGCTTCTGGCATCGTGGCTCCCTGCCATCAAGGAAGTAAATACGCGGCCGCGATGTGTGAGCGGCATAAACAATGCGCAGCAAGTCGCCTTGGCGGACATTAATATTTTGGTTAAACATTCCCCCTCTCTTGCTCTGTCCGTTTCGAATCTAGCCACTGATGACGACCAACCACTAGCAGTAGCAATCATTTCAACCAATAACCCTTCTCCAGCATAAGTGTGGAATAGTGCCTTTCTATCCAATGAGGATGGACCGCCAATGGTATCCACAGGAGATGAGCTACCAACACCCCTTCTTCTGCATCAGAGTGGGAATATTAGCGAATGACTATGGCCCACCAATGGTAGCCATACGAATTTTAACCAATATTATCACTTTTCCAACACGAACGCGTGAAAACTCCCCTTTATAAGAGGATGCGACACTCGTCTCTGACAGTGTTCTAGCAGTAGTGGACACCAGAAGATCCTGACGAAGATCCCAGCAGAGGGGTGGAAACGTCAATCAGTTTAGAAGAAACATGACGCGGCCTAATAACCCAGAAGATTTTAACTTCAACATGGTGATGATTGACGATGATCGTATGGCATAGTTGGCTGGGAGGCCCCATACGAGGAACCCTGGCCGTCGTATTGCAAGTCCTTTTTAGTTGACAGTTCGGCGACTTGCAAGTCAACGCTGATGATGAAATGATGATGAAGGACACACAACACCCAGTCATCACGAGGCAGAGAAAATCGCTAGCCCGGGACCCCGTGCGCAGAAAGTGAGAACGCTATCGCAACCCACGAGCGGCACACTTCAACGTGATGATTCTTCCTCTTCCACCATGTTCACCCAACTTAGCTCCGTGTGATTTCTTTCTCTCTCTCAGGTTTAAAATGAAGTCAAAAGGAAGGAAGATTTGACATGTATAGTAGAGTCAAGTGGAATCATAAGTGGTGCTGAACCCACTGACTAAAAATTACTTTCAGGGTGCATTCCGTTTGTGGCAGAAGTGCTGAGTTCAGTGTTTGAGCTCCCGAGAAAACTACTTTGAAGGTGGTCTTAGTCAACAGAAATCTTGTATTATATGATTGTATTTGGTGTTAGAGTTCAGAAACTGTCGAGTAGCACCTCATACTACAATGAAAAGCCAAAGAAACTGGTACACCTGCCTAATATCGTGTAGGGCCCCGCGGGCGTGCAGAAGTGTCGCATCACGACGTGGCGTGGACTCGACTAATGTCTGAAGTAGTGCTGGATGGATTTCTCACTGTGAATTCTGCAGGGCTGTCCATAAATCCATAAGAGTATGAGATGGTAGAGATCTCTTCTGAACACAGCACATTGCAAGGCATCCCAGATATGCTCAATAATGTTCATGTCTGGGGACTCTGCTGGCCAGCGGAATTGTTTAAACTCAGAAGAGTGCTCCTGGAGCCACTCTGGACGTGCGGGGTGTCGCATTGTCCTGCTGGAATTGCTGAAGTCCATCAGAATGCACAATGGACATGAAAGGACACAGGTGATCAATCACACACGATGTTTGCGTACATGTCACCTGTCAGAATCATATCTATATGTATCAGGGGTCCCAATATCGCTCCAACTGCACAAGACCCCCCCACCCACGCACCCACCCTCGCCCCATCACAGAGCCTTCACCAGCTTGAACAGTATCCTGCTGAAATGCGGGCTTCATGGATCCGTGAAGTTGTCTCCATACCCGTACACATCCAGCTGCTCAATACAATTTTAAACAAGACTTGTCTGACCATCAACAGTTCAATGTCTTCGTGTTGTGAAGTCATCAGTCACCAAGGATACAAAAGTGGACTATATCGATGATGTTCCATTGAATGGTTCACACACTGGAATTGTTGATGGCCCAGCACTGAAATCTGTAGCAATTGGAGGAAGGGTTGCACTTCTGTTGTGTTGAACAATTCTCTTCAGTCATTGTTGGTCCTGCTCTTGCAGGATCTTTTTCTGGCTGCAGTGACCGGAGATTTGCTGTTTTACCACATTCCTGATATTCAAAGTACACTAGTGAAATGACTGTATGGGAAAATCCCCATTTCACCGGTACCTCTGAGGCACTGTGTCCCATTGCTCATGTGTCAGCTATAACACCACGTTCAAACTCACTTAAATCTTGATAACCTGCCTTTGTAGTAGCAGTAACCGATCTAACAACTGCACCAGCCACTTGTTGTCTTATACAACTATTGCTGACTGTAGCAAAGAATTCTGCCTGTTTACATATCTCCGTATTTGAACATGCATGCCTATACCAGTTTCTTTGGTGCTCCAGTGTATATAAAGTCACTGTTTAGCTGTGTTTAAAAAAAAAAAAAAAAAAAAAAAAAAAAAACTTGACTGATTTACTTCACATTTCTATATAATACTATAATACTTTACTAAACAGAGAGAGAGAGAGAGAGAGAGAGAGAGAGAGAGAGGGGGGGGGGGGAGGGGAGGGGAGAGGAGGAGGAGGATATCAAAAATCTTGAAAAGCTATTGACTGATTTCCTTCAAATTTTTATACAATACACTAATAAAGCTTCAGGCAGACATAGGCCATATATATGTTTTAAACAACAATGTAAAGGTTTCCTGTTAAAACTAAAACTGATAAGAAAATGCTGAGCATAAAAATGTGTGGAATTTTTTCTTTCACGCAAACAGTTTTATGTATGATAGCAGGCCATGTAAACCATTAAACAAATTGCTTACTCCCTATATATAATGTTAAAGAAAAATTGTTTATACACAAAAATGTGCTGTTTTGTTTTCTTTCTCACCACTGATTTTATAGAAAACAGGGCACATGTAATTACGGGTTGTGGTTTGTGGTTAGAATACTACTATAGAATCTGAATCATTAGAAACTTTGCAATCCTACCTGTTCACAGATGAAAACTATGTGAAATACTGTCACTAAAGCTGTTATCCTCCCAGATCCAACCGATTTACCAATTCATTTTAAGTTATTTCAATTTGCTACAAGGTTTAGTTTGCAATAACAATAAACAGGGCTTCAGGTCAGAGAGAGAGAGAGAGAGAGAGAGAGAGAGAGAGAGAGGAGAGAGAGAGAGAGAGAGAGAGAGAGAGAGAGAGAGAGAGAGCAGAGAAAAGGAGATGGATAGAGAAAGAGAGTGAGAGAGCAGAGAAAAGGAGATGGATAGAGAAAGAGAGTGAGAGAGCAGAGAAAAGGAGATGGATAGTGAGTGAGTGAGTGAGTGAGTGAGTGAGTGAGTGGGTGGGTGGGTGGGTGGGTGGGTGGGTGGGTGAGTGGGTGAGTGGGTGAGTGGGTGGGTGGGGGAGGGGGGGGGGGGGGCTGGGGAAAGTTCATAGGGGGAAGGAAGGAGGACAAAGAGAGGGCAGAGGAGGAACTGAAGAGAGGATGAGATTGACAGAGATAAAAGAGGATGAGATGGACAGAGATAAGAGGGAGGAAGTGGCTCCCAGGAAGGGGAGTGGGGGGGACGGTGAGATGGACGGGGAGAAGGGGTAGGAGGATGTGGCCAGGAAGGGGGGGGGGGGGGAGTGTAGGGTGTATATGCAATTCCCACACATATTTAGAAACTGCGAAGCGTTGCCACTTTTTCTGGTCTGCTTATAAATTTTGAGTAAATGTACGCTTGGAAATAATTGCGCCTCTGTCTCATGTTCTTGTCTCTTTTCGTCCTGACAAATAATTATGCAAAAGTCTGATACTATAGCTATTTTTCAACTACTCGCTAAATCTACCCTCCAGATTACCTCTGTAACCCAGCCTGAAGTGACCAGATAACTTATTCCAAGTTAATGCTTCAGTTCAGCATTATCCCACATTGGTAAAATGCATTTACTGCACTGTTCCAAGAACAAATGTTAACTGGCTGTTATTCGGATTTTGTACAAACACAGTGTCTATGATCAGTTTGACTGCACCATAAATGCTGCCAGTAATGACTGATGACAATCAATTTCTACTGTTACAGCTACTCACTGCAGCGACCGTAATGGCAGTGAATAAATTATACCTACTGGCCTACATTATGATGAACATAAAAAAGTGAAATTTAGCCAAATTAAACCAGGTGATGCTGAAGCAAAGAAGGGAAAGCAGAAAGATGGAAGGAGTATATGAGGGTCTATACAGGGGCAATGTTCTTGAGGACAATATTATGGAAATGGAAGAGGACATAGATGAAGATGAAATGGGAGGTACGACACTGCGTGAAGCGTTTGACAGAGCACTGAAAGACCTGAGTCGAAACAAGGTCCCCGGAGCAGACAACATTCCATTCAAACTACTGACAGCCTTGGGAGAGCCAGTCCTGTCAAAACTCTACCATCTGGTGAGCTAGATGTATGAGACAGGCAAAATACCCTCAGACTTCAAGAAGAATATAATAATTCCAATCCCAAAGAAAGCAGATGTTGACAGATGTGAAAATTACCGAACAATTAGTTTAATAAGCCACAGCTGCAAAATACTAACACAAATCCTTTACATACGAATGGAAAAACTAGTAGAAGCCGACCTCGGAAAAGATCAGTTTGGATTCCGTAGAAATACTGGAACACATGAGGCAATACTGACCTTACGACTTATCTTAGAAGAAAGATTAAGGAAAGGCAAACCTACATTTCTGGCACTTGTAGACTTAGAGAAAGCTTTAGAAAATGTTGACTGGAATACTCTCTTTCAAAATCTAAAGGTGGCAGGGGTAAAATACAGGGTGCGAAAGGCTATTTACAATTTGTACAGAAACCAGATGGCAGTTATAAGAGTCGAGGTACATGAAAGGGAAGCAGTGGTTGGGAAGGGAGTAAGACAGGGTTGTAGCCTCTCCCCGATGTTATTCATTCTGTATATTGAGCAAGCAGTAAAGGAAACAAAAGAAAAATTCGGAGTAGGTATTAAAATCAATGGAGAAGAAATAAAAACTTCAAGGTTCGCCGATGACATTGTAATTCTGTCAGAGACAGCAAAGGACTTGGAAGAGCAGTTGAACGGAATGGACAGTGTCTTGAAAGGAGGGTATAAGATGAACATTAACAAAAGCAAAACAAGGATAATCGAATGTAGTCGAATTAAATCAGGTGATGCAGAGGGAATTAGATTAGGAAATGAGACACTTAAAGCAGTAAAGGAGTTTTGCTATTTGTGGAGCAAAATGATGATGGTCGAAGTAGAGAGTATATAAAATGTAGACTGGCAATGGTAAGGAAAGCGTTTCTGAAGAAGAGAAAATTGTTAACATCAAGTATAGATTTAAGTGTCAGGAAGTTGTTTCTGAAAGTATTTGTATGGAGTGTAGCCATATATGATAGAGAAACGTGGACGATAAATAGTTTGGACAAGAAGAGAATAGAAGGTTTCGAAATGTGGTGCTACAGAAGAATGCTAAAGATTAGATGGGTAGATCACATAACGTATGAGGAGGTATTGAATAGAATTGGGCAGAAGAGGACTTTGTGGCACAACTTGACTAGAAGAAGGGATCGGTTGGTAGGACATGTTCTGAGGCATCAAGGGATCACAAATTTAGTACTGGAGGGCAGCACATAGGGTAAAAATCGTAGAGGGAGTCCAAGAGATGAGTACGCTAAGCAGATTCCGAAGAATGTAGGCTGTAGTAGGTACTGGGAGAAGAAGAAGCTTGCACAGGCTAGAGTAGCATGGAGAGCTGCATCAAACCAGTCTCAGGACTGAAGACCACAACAACAACAACTATGTTATTGAGCTTCTATGAATATTTCTGAATGTTAACGACAACTTTTTAACATTCTAAAATATTCCTTAATTTTGTAGAACGTTCCTGCTTATTTTAACACTCTCAGTAGTCTATAGGACTAAAGAAATGACTGGCAGAGTACTTAATTCCAAATTGGGTATTGTTGAATATTTCAGTGGATTTAGGAGCACCAGGGATACTTTCTGAATGGAATGTTGCCATTTTCATAATTTGTTGCATGATCATTTTCTGTGTGGCATACTAAAACTCTTATGATTTGTTGACTGTTCATTTTTACTATGTTCTATCATGTTCTCAAGTCATCTGGCATGTTTGCAGAACACAAATGAAAATAACAACCATGCGAAGTTATTATTTTTTTCAGCTAGTCTAACATCAATTTAATTGTTTGAAAGTCGTTTTTGTAGGTAGTTATCTGGAGTGTAGACTCTTATGGAAGGAAACTGTGGACAATAGGCAGCTAATTAAGAAGAGAATAAGTTTTGAAACATGATCATACAGAAAAATACTGAAGAGTAGATGAGTACATCTAATAACTAATGCAGAGGTACAACGTTGAACTCGGGAAAAAAGAAATCTGTGTAACAATTTGACCAAAACAAGAGTACTCGTCGATAAGAAATGCCCTGAAAGAATTATCAATATGGTAATGCAGGAAATGACGTTGATAAAAATCGTAGAGAGACCGAGAAAAGAATACAGTAAGCAGGTTCGAATGTCTGTAGGTTGAAGTCCTTATTCAGAGGACAGCCTGAGCACGATAGAACAGCATAGATAGCTGTGTCAAACCAGTCTTTGGACTGAAGATAATACACCACTGTCGATCAATTCATTCAATTAGATTCTCATTAACACACTACCAGGATAAATCAAATACCGACATAAAGTCATAATAATGTAAATTACATTGAAGCAATACAACTGTTATATCTTTTGTGTTATCAACTCTTTGTAGCCACAAAACTGTGAAAATCTTTTGCTCACCTCTTGTTCAACTAACCTGCAACATAAATATTACCCACAGCCTCCTTATCCCCATCATCACTACATCAATTTTATGAACACTTCCCAGTCACAGTACACTTGCAAGTATAGACATACATTCCATTATATATAGGAGTCTATTTATTGTCTTCGCAAACTAAACATTATTTCCACTAAAATCTAAATACATTATTTGTGTAAACATATCATCTATAGAGGTCGAGTCTTACCTCTGTTACATCACTATCCGATTCCATGATGTACGAAGAGGGTTCTTTTATTGAAGCGACATCACAACTGCACAGACGAGATCACCTACAAGAAAATTCAGTTCGTATTAATGACTGTGTCCCCACACACACAAAGCTGGCAGTATAAGTACCCGAACAACGGAAATTATCGTTAAAACGTTGTTACAATTAAAAATTACTAGACACAGTCGTATCTTTCTAAAACAGTTACTATGATTAAATGACACAAATTTTCCATAGTCTATGTAAATTATGAAATAAAAGCAGTATTTACTGTCAGTTTCATATCCCGTTTTTACAGACTGGCAAACTAATAGAGAAAAAGAAACTGCAGTACATAACACCTGGTATTGTGTGTTTTTCACAGTCTAGCAAGCTGGTTTATAATACCGCCAATTATTATTAATCAACTCGAATAAAAAACAGGTCATGGGTACTAAAGGGAAATCAACAACATTACAAAACCTACTGTAAAACGCAACATAACCAAACGAGAAGTTTGCTGCTTAACAATGCCCAATAAAAATAAAATATATCGACTAGCGACTACAATGTTGCAGTCACGAATGTTAGCTCAGAAAACGAACTCCTACATTTGCTATACTTTTCGGCTTAGGAGGAGGGAATGCGAAAAAAATTAGAAAATGAAATCATCACACGTTTTCACGAAGTTATGCACTTCCTAATCAACTTACGTTCTGCTTTTTCTGGGCCCTTCGCCTGAATAAAAACATATATTCAAAGATTCATTTGTTCATTTAAGTCTTCATTACCCATTAAAAATTTGCTAAATATTTTTTGTTCATGCAATATGACACTTCTCGACGCACATCATAGATACTACTGCAATATTTACGTTCGTTGCAAATACCAACCTGCAAATTGTTGACGTAAGCAACTCCACCTAATGCGTTGAAGTCCGTATTATAGCCGTAATCGAATAGTGTTACAGTGCATCGTGACAATATGCACCGAGATGCATGGAACCAGAAATTTGGCATCACGTACGAGTAATAACCAACCTCTTTCTGTTGCCAGACGCCACGCAGTAGTAGAGGCCCAGTGTGTGTTAGATTCAAAAAATGCTGACAGCAGCATCAGCATTCCTGGAATTCTGACAGCATTGCATCCGGACAGTTTCACCACAGTCTGTGTTTCACCAAGGCCATTACATCACGTCACTGCCCTGTGAAGGACATCCTCAACCCGCGCTCCACACCTTACACGCATCACGGGAGCTCTCAAATTAATTTGCATGTGTTACTTTTCAAACAATTAACCGCAGACACTGCTGACTGCGGGTCTGCAGTTTTGCAGAGATGAGCTGGCAAAGCCTGCGATTGTGACGTCACAATCATAAAAGCGCGGTTTTTACGTACAAGTGTGACAACAGCCAAAAACCTCTTTCAAGTTATTATAACTAATATGTATGATGTTCGTAATTGTACTATAACGCATTTTAATGCGTATGCACATTGTAAGAATGGACGCACTTACACATCAGACAATTCTGTTTTGGCTGGTCATCTGCATATTGGTTTTTCCTATCAATTTTAACAGTTTCCGAAAAGACACCCTACTAGAATGCCAATTTTTTTCAATTTCCCGATCTGAAGGCAATGGTACCAATTACCAACATTCAGCCAGTTTACCACTTTCTGGATTTGGCTACTTATAAAATTTCCAATTTTACAAACAAGTTTTAGCAATTTCCAATTTGGCATCCTACCAAGTTGCCAATTTTATGTCCAGTTTTAACAATTTGAAGATCTGGCGTCCTGCCAAATTACAAACTATACATCCAGTTCACCAGTTTTTGGATTTAGTGCAAGTTGGCAATTTTATGACCAACTTTACCAATTTACAGATTTGGCACCATACCAATTGGCCAGTTGTGCAAGCAATACTATCAATTTAAAAAAAAGTACAACTGGTAGTTACCAGACAATGCTGCTGCAAGCTCAATTGCTAGTACTTTATAAACTGCAAGTGTGTGTGGAGGGGGCGGGGGGGGGGGGGGGTTGATTGGTAGGGTTGAAGCAACAGCAGTGACGGTCCACAGGATTTCTTTCCAGCCTGTCTGACTTGCTCTTATTTGGCAACATCAGATAAATGCTAGAAAACTACTGCTGTTTACGAATATGTACAGTTTGATTGCAAGTGTATTTAAACATGTGAATGTGAGCCTAGCACCCCACTGTGACTTTGAGATGGTAACTGAAACATAGAACGTTCAACATCTTGGTACTAGATTGCTGTACGTGAATGAGACTGTCTGTGTAGTATGACAGAGTCAACTGATGTTTGTTCAACACACATGCTGATTATGCCGCTCACATTTTTGCATTTCTATACCATGTGCATTTCTGTTCAAGTCCCATCTGCCACCATGTAACTGCTGAGAATGCTGTAGCTAACTGTAAAGAGTATGTACACAGTATTATTATCTATGACAGACACATCTAAAGTTAGCTGTGAGTGCTATCTGGTGTTGTACATCCACCAGCTGTGCACTGTTTCTTGCTGACACACTTCTTGCTGAAACAGACACAGTTGCACCTTCCACTAGACATAAAGCGTTAACGTGGCACGACTTCACAGCACACACAAACTACCCAGAATACTCAAAACATGAAGTCTGTGACACAAATGGAATTGCTTAATCTATATAAAAGGAAAGCTAGTATCTGATCCCTAGTGAGTAAGACAGGAACTGAAATTGAGAATAACGAAGCACAAGATGAAATGCTTAACTTCATTTTCAAATGTACTTTTGCAAAGGAAAACATATGAAAATTGCCCCAATTTAATCCTTGTACCAATGAAAAGTGAATGAAATGAGTATTAGTGTCAGTGGTGTTGAGAAATAGCTGAAAATATTAAAATTGAACATAGCTCGAGGACCCAATGGAATTACTGTCAGATTCTATCCTGCATTTGGTGCTGAGTTAGTCCCTCTGCTAACTATAATCTGTCATAAATCCTTTGAACAAAAAACCATGCCCTGTTCTTGGAAAAAAGCACAGGTCACACACATCTACAATAAGGATAGTAGAAGCGATTGACAGACCTACCATTTAATTTGCATATCAATTTGTTGCAGAATTGTAGAACATATTCTGAGCTCAAACATAATGATGTATCTTGAATAGAATGACCTTCTCAGTGCCAACCAATGCCGATTCCAAAACCATCGATCACATGAAACTCAACTTGCAGTTATCTCACATGATGTAATTGATGGTTTGGATCAAGGCAGTCAGGTAGATTCAGTATTTCTTGATTTCCGGAAAACCATTTGACTCAGTGCGTCATCAATGCTTAGTGTCAAAAGTATGACGATATGGGATGTCAAGTGAAATCTGTGAGTGGATAAGGACTTTTTGGAAGTGAGGACACAGCACATTATCTCAGCTGGAGAGTCATCGTTAGATGTAGAAGTAACCTCAAGTGTGTCATTGGAAGTGTGTTGGGACCCTTGCTGTTGATGTTGTATATTAATGACCTGGCAGACAATATTAATAGTAAACTCATACTTTTTTTGCAGATGATGCAATTATGTATTATGAAGCTACATAAATATTCAGCCAGATCTTGATAAGCTTTCAAAGTAGTGAAAAGACTGGCAACTTAATTTAATCGTTCAAAAAAAAAAAAAAAAAAAAAAAAAAAAAAAAAAAAAAAAATATTAGCATATAACTATAATATCAGCAAATCACTGTTGGAATCAGCCAGCTCATACAAATACCTGGGTGTAACACTTTGTGGGGATATGAAATGGTTTGGTCACATAGACGTAGTTGTGGATAAAGCAGGTGGTAGACTTCATTTTATTGGTAAAATACTGGGTAAGTGCAATCAGTTTACAAAGGAGATTGCTTACAAATCACTTGTGCAACTGGTTCTAGAATATTTCTGAAGCATGTGGGACCTGTACCAGATAGTACTAACAATGGATATTGAATGTATACAGAGTGAAGGGCAGCACGAATGGTCGCAGGTTTGTTTGATCTGTGGGAGAGTGTCACAGAGATACTGAAGAAGTGGAACAAGTAGACTCTTGAAGACAGAAATAAACTATCCTGAGAAAGTCTATTAACGAAGTTTCAAGAACTGGCTTTAAATGATGACTCTAGGAGTATACTACAGGGTGTACAAAAAGTCCAGGAAAAAATTCAATTATTTATTGCACAAGAACCAAAATTTGTACAGATGTCATACATATTACATTTTGAAGAAAAACTTGGAAAGTTTTTTGTACAGACATTCAATATGCGAACCGTGAGTGACCCGGCAGACGTCAATACGGAGATCGAATTCTTGCCCCACCCGTCCCGGCACGGCATCGTCGGCTGTGGCAGTCACTTCCCGTATTCTCTCCCGGAGCTCTGCTATGTCACGTATTAAAGGCGGTACATACACCAGGTCTTTACTGTGTCCCCACAGAAAAAAAGTCACACAGAGTGAGATCTGGTGATCGGGGAGGCCATTTTGTCAAACAGCTCGCTCCACACCTGAAGTCGCCATGCTTGTGACTAGCACTGAGACAAATTACCAAACTGCACTGCAGTGGTATACATGAAAATAAAACTTTGAGTGTTTCTTTTCAAAATTACATATGTATGATATCTGTACAATGTTTGGTTCTTGTGCAATAAATAATGAAAGTGTTCCTGGACTTAATGTACACCCTGTATAATCCGTGATGTATTACTCATGTAGGGGTCAAGACGGATAAGATTAGAATAATTACTGCAAGCACAGACACACTGAAACATTCTTCCTGTGCTCCATATGTGACTGGAATGGGAAGAAATCCTAATAACTGATGTTTTGGGACGTATCCTCTCGCATGCACCTCATGGTGGTTTGTAGAGTATAGATATAGATGTAGATGTAGAAATGTCCTGACTGATTCGCTGACTCACCACTGGCCAGACCCAGTGGCTAAGAATAGACACCTGAAATTTGGAGATATTGTTGTTGTTGTTGTTGTTGTCCTCAGTCCTGAGACTGGTTTGATGCAGCTCTCCATGCTACCCTATCCCGTGCAAGCTTCTTCATCTCCCAGTACCTACTGCAACCTACAGCCTTCTGAATCTGCTTAGTGTATTCATCTCTTGGTCTCCCTCTACGATTTATACACTCCACGCCGCCCTCCAGTACTAAATTGGTGATCCCTTGATGCCTCAGAACATGTCCTACCAACCGATCCCTTCTTCTGCTCAAGTTGTGCCACAAACTTCTCTTCTCCCCAATCCTATTCAATACTTCCTCATTAGTTTTGTGATCTACCCATCTAATCTTCAGCATTCTTCTGTAGCACCACCTTTCGAAAGCTTCTATTCTCTACTTGTCCAAACTATTTATTGTTCACGTTTCACTTCCATACATGGCTACACTCCATACAAATACTTTCAGAAACGACTTCCTGACATTTAAATATATACTCGATGTTAGCAAATTTTTCTTTTTCAGAAACGCTTTTCTTGCCATTGCCAGTCTACATTTTATATCCTCTCTACTTCGACCATCATCAGTTATTTTCTCCCCAAATAGCAAAACTACTTTACTGCTTTAAGTGTCTCATTTCCTAATCTATTTCCGTCAGCATCATCTGACTTAATTCGATTACATTCAATTATCCTCGTTTTGCTTTTGTTGATGTTCATCTTATATCCTCCTTTCAAGACACTGTCCATTCCGTTCAACTGCTCTTCCATGTCCTTTGCTGTCTCTGACAGAATTACTTTGTCATCGGCGAACCTTGAAGTTTTTATTTCTTCTCCATGGATTTTAATACCTACTCCGAATTTTTCTTTTGTTTCCTTTACTGCTTGCTCAATATACAGAATGAATAACATCGGGGAGAGGCTACAACCCTGTCTTACTCTCTTCCCAACCACTGCTTCCCTTTCATGTACCTCGACTCTTATAACTGCCATCTGGTTTCTGTACAAATTGTAAATAGCCTTTCGCTCCCTGTATTTTACCCCTGCTACCTTTAGTATTTGAAAGAGAGTATTCCAGTCAACATTGTCAACAGCTTTCTCTAAGTCTACAAATGCTAGAAATGTAGGTTTGCCTTTCCTTAATCTTTCTTCCAGCAGGAGGCGTAAGGTCAGTACTGCCTTACGTGTTCCAATATTTCTACGAAATCCAAACTGATCTTCCCCGAAGTCGGCTTCTACCAGTTTTTCCATTCGTCGGTAAAGAATTGACCTTAGTATTTTGCAACTGTGACTTATTAAACTGATAGTTCGGTAATTTTCACATCTGTCAACACCTGCTTTCTATGGGATTGGAATTATTATATTCTTCTTAAAGTCTGCGGATATTTCACCTGTCTCATACATCTTGCTCACCAGATGGTAGAGTTTTGTCAGGACTGGCTCTCCCAAGGCCATCAGTAGTTCTAATGGAATGCTGTCTACCCCTGGGGCCTTGTTTCAACTCAGGTCTTTCAGTGCTCTGTCAAACTCTTCACTCTCCCATTTCATCTTCGTCTAAATCCTTTTCCATTTCCATAATATTGTCCTCAAGTACATCACCCCTGTATAGACCCTCTACATACTCTTTCCACCTTTCTGCTTTCCCTTCTTTGCTTAAAACTGGGTTTCCATCTGAGCTCTTGATATTTATACAAGTGGCTCTCTTTTCAGTAAATTAGCTTACTATGCCTACTTTCATTCACTGCTTTCGTATGGCATCATATTCTGGGGTAATTCATCGTTGAGTAGAAAAGTATTCATTGCACAAAAACGTGTAATCAGAATAATTGCTGGAGCCCACCCACGGTCATCCTGCAGACATCTATTTAAGGATCTAGGGATCCTCACAGTAACCTCACAGTATATATATTCCCTTATGAAATTTGTTGATAATAATCCAACCCAATTCAAAAGTAATAGCAGTGTGCATACCTATAACACCAGGAGAAAGGATGATCTTCACTATGCAGGGTTAAATCTGACTTTGGCACAGAAAGGGGTAAATTATGCTGCCACAAAAGTCTTTGGGCACCTACCAAACAGCATCAAAAGCCTGACAGATAGCCAACTAACATTTAAAAATAAATTAAAAGAATTTCTAGATGACAACTACTTCTACTCATTGGCTGAATTTTTAGATATAAACTAAGTAAAAAAAAAAAAAAAAAAAAAAAAAAAACTTAATCATTACTGTCATGCAATATTTTGTGTAATGTAATTTCTTGTACAGACATCTTTTATTAACCTGACACGTTCCACATCATTACGAAGTGTTGTATTCATGATCCATGGAACAAGTATTAATCTAATCTAATCTAATCATCTAATCTCCAAAGGTCTCTTTAATTTTCCTATAGGCAGTATCTATCTTACCCCTAGTGAGATAAGCCTCTACACAGCCATTTTGCACTTCATGTCAATCTCATTTTTGAGACGTTTGTATTCCTTTTTGCCTGCTTCATTTGCTGCATTTTTATATTTTCTCCTTTCGTCAATTAAATTCAATATTTCTTCTGTTACCCAAGGGTTTCCACTAGCCCTCGTCTTTTTACCTACTTGATCCCTTGCTGCCTTCACTGGTTCATCCCTTAAAGCTACCCATTCTTCTTCTACTGTATTTCTTTCCCCCATTCCTGTCAATTGTTCTCTTATGCTCTCCCTGAAATTCTGTACAACCTCTGGTTCTTTCAGTTTATCCAGGTCCCATCTCCTTAAATTTCCACCTTTTTCCAGAGTCTGCAGTTTTAATCTACAGTTCATAACCAATAGATTGTGGTCAGAGTCCACATCTGTCCCTGGAAATGTCTTACAATTTACAACCTGGTTCCTAAATCTCTGTCTTACCATTATATAATCTATCTGATACCTTTTAGTATCTCCAGGTTTCTTCCATGTATACAACCTTCTTTTATGATTCTTGAACCACGTGTTACCTATGATTAAGTTATGCTATGTGCAAAATTCTACCAGACGGCTTCCTCTTTCATTTCTTACCCCCAATCTATATTCACCTATTATGTTTCCTTCTCTCCGTTTTCCTACTATCGAATTCCAGTCACCCATGACCATTAAATTTTCATCTCCATTCACTACCTGAATAATTTCTTTTATCTCATCATACATGTCATCAATTTCTTCATCATCTGCAGAGCTAGTTGGCATATAAACTTGTACTACTGTAGTAGGCATGTGCTTTGTGTCTATCTTGGCCACAATAATGCGTTCACTATGCTGTTTGTAGTAGCTTACCCACACTCCTACTTTTTTATTCATTATTAAATCTACTCCTGCATTACCCCTATTTGATTTTGTATTTATAACCCTGTATTCACCTGACCAAAAGTCTTGTTCCTCCTGCCACCGAACTTCACTAATTCCCACTATATTTAACTTTAACCTACCTATTTCCCTTTTTAAATCTTCTAACCTACCTACCCGATTAAGGGATCTGACATTCGACACTCCGATCCGTAGCATGCCAGTTTTCTTTCTCCTGATAAAAAAAAAAAATGTAAAGGAACTCTATAAATTAAAAATACATTTTAAAGAATATTTACAAAGAACAGTTTTTACTCCATTAAAGATTTTATGAAACATAAAATTATTACAAATAAACAAGCAAGGGCCCTATTAAAAACTAGACAAAGAAGATGGACTATGATTGTTATCAACACAATACATTGTAGTTTTTAATTTACTCCAAGCAATACAAAACCAAGGTGTATTATCGTAAGAGTCTTATGTTTTCATTTCTCTTGTTTGAAGCAGGCTCTTCTGTCTTATGTAATGCAGTGATAAATTGTGTACATGTATACTTGTATTATGAATTTCTTACATAAATCCTGTTTTTCCATTATATTGTGTATTTTTAATATAGATTATTCATATATAGTGTGTAATGACAACATCCATGCAAAGAAATTTGTTTACAGATGAATGAATGAATAAATAAATGAAACTCTGTCACACTAAATGTAGAAGATAAATCTATGCCAATGACAGAAGTAGTAGTTGGGCATGTAGTAAAGAAACTGCTTAAAAACTGGATACCCTTACTGCACCAAGTTAGTACCCATCTCTTGAACAAATCATGGAAAACATTCCTGAGCACTTCACTAACAGTTCTACACATAATCATGGACTTACATTTGCCAATAAAAAACAAACATAAAACTCAAAAAAGCACGTTCTATAAAGGAACGAAATTCAATAATTTATTTCACAATGAAATGACAAAGAACACTATATTTACATCTAAGTGATTGCTTTGCTATTCACAATAAAGTGCCTGGCAGAGGGTTCATTGAACCACCTTCATGCTGTCTCTCTACCGTTCCACTCTCGAACGGCACACGGGAAAAACGAGCACTTAAATTTTTCCGTGCGAGCCCTGATTTCTCTTATTTTATTGTGATGATCATTTCTCCATATGTAGGTGGGTGCCAACAGAATGTTTTCGCAATCAGAGGAGAAAACTGGTGATTGAAATTTCATGAGAAGATCCTGTCGCAACGAAAAACGCCTTTTTTTTAATGATTGCCACTCCAATTCACGTATTATGTGTGCGATACTATCTCCCCAATTTCGCGATAATACAAAATGAGCTGCCCTTCTTTGTACTGTTTTGATGTCATCCATCAGTCCCACCTGATGCGGATCCCACACAGCACAGCAATACTCCAGAATAGGGCAGACAAGCGTGGTGTAAGCAGTCTCTTTGGTAGACCTGTTGCACCTTCTAAGTTCTGCCAGTGAATCGCAGTCTTTTGTTTCCTTTACCCACAACATTATCTATGTGATCGTTCCAATTTAGGTTATTTCTAATCGTAATCCCTAAGTATTTAGTAGAATTTACAGCCTTCAGATTTGTGTGTCTTATCGCGTAATCGAAATTTAGCTAAATAACTTCACACTTTTCCTTATTCAGGGTCAATTGCCACTTTTCTCACCATACTGATATCTTATCAAAATCACTTCGCAAGTTGTTTTGATGATCTGATGACTTTATAAGATGGTAAATGACAGCATCATCTGCAAACAATCAAAGACGGCTACTCAGGTTGCCTCATATGTCGTTAATATAGATCAGGAACAATAGAGGGCTTATATTACTTCTGTTTTACTCCATGACTTTCTGTCTATTGCTATGAACTGTGAACTTTCTGACAGGAAATCATGAATCCAGTCACACAACTGAGGCAATAGTCCATAGGCACGCAGTTTGGTTAGAAGACACTTGTGAGAAACTGTGTCAAAAGCCTTCTGGAAATCTAAAAATATGGAATCAATTTGACATCCCCAGTCAATAGCACCTATTACTTCATGACTATAAAGAGCTGGTTGTGTTTCACAGGAATGATATTTTCTGAATCTGTGCTGACTATCTACATCTACATCTACTATATGTCACTAAATCATTTTCTTCGAACTACTTCATAATGCTCGAATACAGTATATGTTCCAAAACCCTACTGCAAATCAACGTTAATGATGTAGGCCTGTAATTCAGCGGATTACTCCTACTTCCCTTTTTGGGTATTGGTGTGACTTGAGCAATTTTCCAGTCTTTAGGTACGTATCTTTCTGTGAGCAAATGGTTGTATATAACTGCTAAATATGGAGCTATTTTATCATCATACTCTGAGAGGAACCTGACTGGTATACAATCTGGACCGGAGACCTTGCCTTTATTAAGTGATTTAAGCTGCTTTGTTACACCGAGGATATCTGCTTCTATGTTTCTCATCTTGGCATTTGTTCTTGATTGGAATTCAGGAATATTTACTTCATCTTCTTTGGTGAAGGAGATTTAGAAAACCGTGTTTAATAAGTCTGCTTTAGTGGCGCTGTCATCAGTGACTTCGCCGTTGTGATGGTATTGATTGTGTCTTGCCACTGGTGTGCTTTATGTATGACCAGAATCTCTTTGGGTTTTCTGCCAGATTTTGAGACAGAATTTTTTTGTGGAAATTGTTAAAAGCATCTCGCATTGAAGTACACCTGTTTAAAAAAGTCAGCTAAAACATTATTCATAAATGATGCCTACTACACAATGAAAGATTACTTAGAGGACTCAGGAGTAGTGGTTAATAATGCAAAGAGGTAATGACAACATCTTGTCACATTAAATTATCACAGTGTAATACTCTTACAAGAAAATCCTGTGCCAGGATCTACAGTGCATGATAGTAACGTCTTGTCATTATCCTGAGCTCAACATCTCACTCATGATGAGGATGGGGAGGTGGCGGCGTGGTTGTTAACCCAGTTTATCAGGTGGACTGCAGACATGTATGAGGCACATATAGTTACATGTTTATGGGCCTGGAGTCAGTTCTTTGAACAAACTAGAGTGAATGTTGGGGCCATAGTAGTGTATTTGTGGTCCAAGAGTAGCGAGTTGGTGTCTTCTGTGTGTGCAGTGGTGCGTGACAAAACTATGCTTCCTAAGTGCGTACTGAGTGCAAATTAGAGAACATTTTACAACAAGGACCAACTGAATGTGTCAGCTGCAGTTGTTAAAGTCACTGACATCGTATTCGGGAAGATGAATTTTGCTGTGTCCCACCATCGTGATTTAGGTTTTCTGTGATTTTCCTAACTCATTTCAGGAAAACGCTGAGATGCTTCCTTCAGCAAGATTGTGGCCAACAACCCATCCTGCTCTCTTGAAAGCATACTTGTGTATTCTGTGTGTATGCATTTGGAGCTTTTTATTTGTATTATGGTGACAAATTGAATATCATTCTGTAGATAAAGCAGAGAATACTCAAAAGATTTTTGGTCCTTTGTAACTGAAGAGAGAGGAAAAGTAACAAAATGGACAGAGGTCATCTGCCTACTGAAAGATGGCAAAAGTCACATAGATTCTCTAAAAATAGCAAACATCTTTAAAAGATACTATATAATTGTAGCAGATGAACAGATGAAACAAAATAAAACAGGCAAAGAAAATACAAAGTCAAAAATCCCATATATAAACTATACAACTGTACTCACCCCAAACAACTGACACAGAAGTTTCAAATCTAATAAAGAAACTAAAAGTCAAACATTCATCTGGGTTAGGTGGTGTTACATCACACCTATTAAGGAATGTATGGAAATCATACTAAAGCCCTTAACACATTTGCTGAATTCTGCAATGGAGAAAGTCATATTTCCATATTCATCATCATCATTATTGTCATCACCTTCCTTTCAAGGATTACAAATGTTTTATTTTACCTTTGAGCATATTTACATGCAATCGGTTTCATCAAAGTTCAGACAATAATAATAATATAAACTTTTTGCACATGTCATTAACTATAAGAAAATAATCCAAGATAGATACACAACATATTTAAATAAATGACAATAACAATAAAAAGTTTCCTAACAATACACTACACACAGTGTGCAGTGCAGCAACTTCCTTATTTGAAACGCGTGGCACACAGTGGCTGTTAATCAATGCTGCTTGAGTTTCAGTGCAATCAAAGGTGTGAGACCTAACTTTTTTTTAAAGGTTAGTTTAGTAGTAGTGATCACACAGTGGGCAAGAGAGGAGTGCACGTTCACCGTTGTCACCTACTTTTCAAATGGACATTCGATCATCAGAACTCAGTGTGCATTCAAGAAGCACTTCAACATTGTGCCTACAGATCGTGTTCCTGAAGGGAAATCAATTGTTATGTGGACAGAAACCTTTATGGATACTGGAGTGGGCTGAGAAAGAAACCAGGTCCTTCAAGAACCACCAGAATGCCTGAAAACATTGAGAGAGTAAAGATGTCAATTTTGAATTCCCCCAAGTGATCTGCATGCAAACGTGCAGCTGCCCTTGCAATTTCTGAATGCACAGTGAGATGAATTCTTCATGAAGAGTTGAAGAACCATCTGTATAAACTGTCAGTGATGCACAGACTTCATCCACGTGATTTTGTTTGACGAAAAAATGCACATGAAGCCTTAATCGATGAGCTGCCTCGTGACGCCTTAGTGTTCTTCAGCGACGAGGCACATTTTCATTTGTCCGGCTGCGCGAATAAACAAAATATGTGGTATTGGAGTAATACGAAACCTCGAAAACTTCACGAGCGGCCCCTGCATACAGGACGTGTGACTGTTTGGTGTGCACTATCTAAAGCTGGCTTTACTGGCCCTCGGTTTTTCGAAGAGGACAATAAGGCATTGACAGTCACTTCTGAACATTATTTTCAGATGATTGAACAGTTTTTTCTTCCAGAAATTGAAGAAATGGATGTGGGAGATGGCTGGGTTGAACAAGATGGTGCCACAGCTCACACAGCAGGAACATCAATGACCGTGTTGTGCAAACACTTACCCGATCATCTCATCTCTTTGAGGGACAATCTCCAGTGGCCAGGTTTAGCACGGTGCAACTTTTTCTTATAGAGCTATATCAAATCCTTGGTGTGTACCTATCGTCTGCAGACCCTGGCTCTGCTACGGGACAATATTACTGTTGCCATTCCCAACCTCGACAAAGACGTGTTGGAAACAGTGGACCGAAACTTCTGATTTCAATTCTCCAAATGCATTGAGCAGAATGGATGTCACCTTCAAGATATCATTTTCAAAACTTAATGGAATAAAACCTTAGATGTTACTCTTTGTAAAGAAAAGAGAATTAAATTGACGTCTCTTTTTCTTCTTCTCCTTCGCGGATGGATCACTAAGGACCAAGTGTAACCAACATTTGTTGGCCTTCCTTTTCGCCCAGTATTCCTTCATAAACAGCGAATGGGCTAGCTTTCATTGCGTAGACCACGTATGCTGGTTAGTTTTTCTCTCTTATTCCTCAAAAGCCCCATGGACTTCCTGCGTTAACCTGTTTGAGTCCATTCTTTCTAAATGCCCCATTAATTGGATCCTTCCCATGCGCATTGTGTCTGTTATTTTGGAGATATTTTTCTATGTTTCTGCATTGGGTTTTGTATAATGCACACCACCTTTAGTTCTTGGCCCGAGGAGTTTCCTCATTATTTTATGTTCTTTCACTTCTGATTCCCCTTTTAGTATTCTGTGTTGAAGGTTTAGTGGCTCAGATGCGTAGAGAGCTTCGGGTTTAATTACTGTTGTGTAGTGTAGTATTTTGCAGTTCCACGAGAGACTCTTTTCGTTGTAAACGTCTTTTTTTAACTGAAAGGCCGTCTCCACTTTCTGGATTCTTGATCTGACAGATTTCTTTTCATTACAATTTTCTGCAATCCATTCACCTAAATATTTAAATTCTTTTACTCGAGGGGTGTAGTTATTATCAATTTTGAGATCAGAAAGTGCATCTTTGATGTCAGCCATAATTTCTTTTTTAATTTTTTTTTTTTTCAAATGAAATTTGTAATCGTATTTTTGCTACCTGCTCTTGTAATAATTCTAGCTGTTTCTGTGCATTGGTAATGTCTTGTGCGATCAGTGCCACGTCGTCAGCAAATGCTAAGCAGTCTAATTCTATGCCGTTACGCCTTGGTGCCAGTCCGTGCGCTGGTGCGCCTGCTATCAGGGAGAGGCTACAACCCTGCCTCACTCCCTTCCCAACCACTGCCTCCCTTTCATGCCCCTCGACTCTTATAACTGCCATCTGGTTTCTGCACAAATTGTAAATAGCCTTTCGGTCCCTGTATTTTACCCCTGCCACCTTCAGAATTTCAAAGAGAGTATTCCAGTCAACATTGTCAAATACTTTCTCTAAGTCTACAAATGCTAGAATCGTAGGTTTGCCTTTCCTTAATATTTCTTCTAAGGTAAGTCGTAAGGTCAGTATTGCCTGACGTGTTCCAACATTTCTACGGAATCCAAACTGATCTTCCCCGAGGTCGGCTCCTACCAGTTTTTCCATTCGTCTGTAAAGAATTGATATTAGTATTTTGCAGCTGTTACTTATTACACTGATAGTTTGGTAATTTTCGCATCTGTCAACACCTGCTTTCTTTGGGATTGGAATTATTATATTCTTCTTGATGTCTGAGGATATTTCGCCTGTTTCATACATCTTGCTCACCAGATGGTAGAGTTTTGTCAGGACTGGCTCTTCAAGGCCGTCAGTAGTGGAATGTTGTCTACTCCCGGAACCTTGTTTTGACTCAGGTCTTTCAGTGCTCTGTCAAACTCTTCACGCAGTATCATATCTCCCATTTCATCTTCGTCTACATCGACTTCCTTTTCCATAATAGTGTCCTCAAGTACATAGCCCTTGTATAGACCTTCTATATACTCCTTCCACCTTTCTGCTTTCCCTTCTTTGCTTAGAACTGGGTTTCAGTCTGAGCTCTCGATATTCAAACAAGTGGCTCTCTTTTCTCCAAAGGTCTCTCTAATTTTCCTGTAGGCAGTATCTATCTTACCCAAAGTGAGATAAGCCTCTACATCCTTACATTTGTTCTCTAGCCATTCCTGTTTAGCCATTTAACACTTCCTGTCAATCCCATAAAAAAAAAAAAAAAAAAAAAAAATTAAAAAAAAAATTCCAAGACTTACCAAGTGGGAAAGCGCCAGTAGAAAGGCACAATAAATAAAACACACACACAGAATTTCTAGCTTTCGCAACTGACGGTTGCTTCTTCAGGAAAGAGGGAAGGAGAGAGAAAGACGAAAGGATGTGGGTTTTAAGGGAGAGGGTAAGGAGTCATTCCAATCCCGGGAGCGGAAAGACTTACCTTAGGGGGAAAAAAGGACAGGTGTACATGGGATGGATATGTGTGTGTGTGCGAGTGTACATGGGATGGATATGTGTGTGTGTGCGAGTGTACACCTGTCCTTTTTTCCCCCTAAGGTAAGTCTTTCCACTCCCGGGATTGGAATGACTCCTTACCCTCTCCCTTAAAACCCACATCCTTTCGTCTTTCCCTCTCCTTCCCTCTTTCCTGAAGAAGCAACCGTAGGTTGCGAAAGCTAGAAATTCTGTGTGTGTGTTTTATTTATTGTGCCTGTCTACCGGCGCTTTCCTGCTTGGTAAGTCTTGGAATCTTTGTTTTTTTATATATTTTTCCCATGTGGAAGTTTCTTTCTATTTTACATATGGCTCAAATGGCTCTGAGCACTATGGGACTTGACATCTGAGGTCATCAGTCCCCTAGAACTTAGAACTACTTAAACCTAACTAACCTAAGGACATCACACACATCCATGCCCGAGGCAGGATTCGAACCTGCGACCATAGTGGTCTCGCGGTTCCAGAATGAAGCGCCTAGAACCGCTAGGCCACCAGTGACCGGCTTGATGATCTCATTTTTGAGACGTTTGTATTCCTTTTTGCCTGCTTCATTTACTGCATTTTTATATTTTCTCCTTTCATCAATTAAATTCAATATTTCTTCTGTTACCCAAGGATTTCTACTAGCCTTCGTCTTTTTATCAACTTGACCCTCTGCTGCCTTCACTACTTCATCCCTCGAAGTTACCCATTCTTCTTCTACTGTACTTCTTTCCCCCATTCCTGTCAATTGTTCCCGTATGCTCTCCCTGAAACTCTGTACAACCTCTGGTTTAGCCAGTTTATCCAGGTCCCACCTCCTTAAATTCCAACCTTTTTGCAGTTTGTGCAGTTTTAATCTACAGTTCATAACCAATAGATTGTGGTCAGAGTCCACATCTGCCCCTGGAAATGTCTTACAATTTAAAACCTAGTTCCTAAATCTCTGTCTTACCATTATATAATCTATCTGATAACCTTTTAGTATCTCCAGGCTTCTTCCATGTATACAACCTTCTTTTATGAATCAAGAAAGTCATGTTAGTTACACTATTTATAGCTCAAGAACGGCTGGACCGATTTGGCTGAAAATTGATGGAGAGGTAGCTTAGAACCAGGAGACGGACATAGGATACTTTTAATCCCGTTCGACCGCTGTAAAACGTGGTTTAACAAAAACGCATCTGGAGTGGAATAACAAAACGCAAATGTCAGCAAAATGTCTATGGTTAAGTATCAGTATATATCATTAATTAAAGATTTAAGAAATAATTTGTAAAACATTATTAAAAATGCCGAAACCCAGACGATCGAATATTTCTAGACAAAGCCGTATAATGCGAGAAGGATACAAAACATTGCGAATGAAAGGACTGAAGAAGAACAACAAATTGCCCGCGAAAGAGCGCCACGTTAGTATGGCTCGACTTCATGCTCTTCAATCACAAGAGCCAAGTGAGGCAGCGCGTGAAACGGCTCGTTTGGCAATGTGAAATCGTCGAGCGAACAACAGCGATCAACATGAAGATAATTTTCGACGCACAAGAAGAGATTTATCACGTGATGAACTGAATCGAGCAGCGTTTCGATACGATTGCTGCACTGTTTACTGCTTGCATCCTTGCGTTTTCATTGGGCCGATGGACGTTGTTTTGCGAGTATTGTGGCGCATTGAAGTTTTCCGGAGAAACGCACGGATTGTGCTGCCTTAGTGGGAAAGTGAAATTGCCATTATTGACTCCCCCACCTGAGCCATTGCATTCATTGCTTTGTGGCGAAACACCCGAATCACGTCATTTTCTTGCAAACACCCAAAAATACAGTGACCTCATTTGGGGCAGACCAAGGAAGACAGTGTCAAAGAACGAGGATTTAATCCGACATTCAAGGTATTTATTTATTTATTTTTGTACTTGCTCTGATTGTTGCCAGCAGCAGAGTAGTTTCAGGGGTAAGACAAGGCTGCAACCCGTTTCCACTGTTGTTCATATTATTTATGGATCATATGTTGAAAACAATAGACTGGCTGGGTGAGATTAAGATATGTGAACACAAAATAAGCAGTCTTGCATATGCGGATGACTTAGTTGTGATGGCAGATTCCATTGAAAGTTTGCAAAGTAATATTTCAGAGCTAGATCAGAAATGTAAGGACTAAGGTATGAAGATTAGCATCTCCAAAACGAAAGTAATGTCAGTGGGAAAGAAATATAAACGGATTGAGTGCTAAATAGTTCAGGAGGAACAAAGTTAGAACAGGTGGACGGTTTCATGTACTTAGGATGCATATTCTCACAGGATGGCAACGTAGTGAGAGAACTGGAAGCGAGGTGTAGCAAAGCTAATGCAGTGAGCGCTCAGCTACGATCTACTCTCTTCTGCAAGAAGGAAGTCAGTACCGAGACTAAGTTACCTGTGCACCGTTCAATCTTTCGACCAACTTTGTTGTATGGGAGCGAAAGTTGGGTGGATTCAAGTTACCTTATCAACAAGGTTGAGGTTACGGATATGAAAGTAGCTAGGATGATTGCAGGTACTAGTAGATGGGAACAATGGCAGGAGAGTGTCCACAACGAGGAAATCAAAGAAAAACTGGGAATGAACTCTACAGATGTACCAGTCAGGGCGAACAGGCTCAGATGGTGGGGTCGTGTTACACACATGGGAGAAGCAAGGTTACCCAAGAGACTCATGGGTTCAGCAGTAGAGGGTAGGAGGAGTCGGAGCAGACCAAGGAGAAGGTACCTGGATTCGGTTAAGAATGATTTTGAAGTAATAGGTTTAACATCAGAAGAGGCACCAATGTTAGCACTGAATAGGGGATCATGGAGGAATTTTATCAGGGGGCTATGCTCCAGACTGAACGCTGAAAGGCATAATCAGTCTTAAATGATGATGATGATGGTGATGATATTTGTACTTACGCACAGTACAGTAGAAGTATAACTTACTATACTTATTCGTACATATTATGTTTGCTAATTCTGAAAAAAGTGGTTATAAATCAGTAATATTTTATTTCTACATCTACATCTACATCCATACTCCGCAAGCCACCTGACGGTGTGTGGCGGAGGGTACCCTGAGTACCTCTATCGGTTCTCCCTTCTATTCCAGTCTCGTATTGTACGTGGAAAGAAGGATTGTCGGTATGCTTCTGTGTGGGCTCTAATCTCTCTGATTTTATCCTCATGGTCTCTTCGCGAGATATACGTAGGAGGGAGCAATATACTGCTTGACTCTTCGGTGAAGGTATGTTCTCGAAACTTCAACAAAAGCCCGTACCGAGCTACTGAGTGTCTCTCCTGCAGAGTCTTCCACTGGAGTTTATCTACCATCTCCGTAACGCTTTCGCAATTACTAAATGATCCTGTAACGAAGCGCGCTGCTCTCCGTTGGATCTTCTCTATCTCTTCTATCATCCCTATCTGGTACGGATCCCACACTGCTGAGCAGTATTCAAGAATTGGGCGAACAAGCGTACTGTAACCTACTTCCTTTGTTGTCGGATTGCATTTCCTTAAGATTCTTCCAATGAATCTCAGTCTGGCATCTGCTTTACCGACGATCAACTTTATATGATCATTCCATTTTAAATCACTCCTAATGAGTACTCCCAGATAATTTATGGAATTAACTGCTTCCAGTTGCTGACCTGCTATATTGTAGCTAAATGATAAGGGATCTCTCTATGTATTCGCAGCACATTACACTTGTCTACATTGAGATTCAATTGCCATTCCCTGCACCATGCGTCAATTCGCTACAGATCCTCCTGCATTTCAGTACAATTTTCCATTGTTGCAACCTCTCGATACACCACAGCATCATCTGCAAAAAGCCTCAGTGAACTTCCGATGTCACCCACCAGGTCATTTATGTATATTGTGAATAGCAACGGTCCTATGACACTCCCCTGCGGCACACCTGAAATCACTCTTACTTCGGAAGACTTCTCTCCATTGTGAATGACATGCTACGTTCTGTTATCTAGGAACTCCTCAATCCAATCACACAATTGATCTGATAGTCCGTATGCTCTTACTTTGTTCATTAAACGACTGTGGGGAACTGTGTCAAACGCCTTGCGGAAGTCAAGAAACACGGCATCTACCTGTGAACCCGTGTCTAAGGCCCTCTGAGTCTCGTGGACGAATAGCGCGAGCTGGGTTTCACACGACCTTCTTTTTCGAAACCCATGCTGATTCCTACAGAGTAGATTTCTAGTCTCCAGAAAAGACATTATACTCGAACATAATACGTGTTCCAAAATTCTACAACTGATCGACGTTAGAGATATAGGTCTATAGTTCTGCACATCTGTTCGACGTCCCTTCTTGAAAACGGGGATGACCTGTGCCCTTTTCCAATCCTTTGGAACGCTTCGCTCTTCTAGAGACCTACGGTACACCGCTGCAAGAAGGGGGGCAAGTTCCTTCGCGTACTCTGTGTAAAATCGAACTGGTATTCCATCAGGACCAGCGGCCTTTCCTCTTTTGAGCGATTTTAATTGTTTCTCTATCCCTCTGTCGTCTACTTCGATATCTACCATTTTGTCAACTGTGCGACAATCTAGAGAAGGAAGCACAGTGCAGTATTCCTCTGTGAAACAGCTTTGGAAGAAGACATTTAGTAATTCGGCCTTTAGTCTGTCATCCTCTGTTTCAGTACCATTTTGGTCACAGAGTGTCCGGACATTTTGTTTTGATCCACCAACCGCTTTGACATAGATCCAAAATTTCTTAGGATTTTCTGCCAAGTCAGTACATAGAACTTTACTTTGGAATTCATTGAAAGCCTCTCGCATAGCCCTCCTCACACTGCATTTCGCTTCGCGTAATTTTTGTTTGTCTGCAAGGCTTTGGCTATGTTTATGTTTGCTGTGAAGTTCCCTTTGCTTCCGCAGCAGTTTTCTAACTCGGTTGTTGTACCACGGTGGCTCTTTCCCATCTCTTACGATCTTGCTTGGCACATACTCATCTAACGCATATTGTACGATGGTTTTGAACTTTGTCCACTGATCCTCAACACTGTCTGTACTTGAGACAAAACTTTTGTATTGAGTCACCAAGTACTCTGAAATCTGCTTTTTGTCACTTTTGCTAAACAGAAAAATCTTCCTACCTTTTTTAATATTTCTATTTACGGCTGAAATCATCGATGCAGTAACCGCTTTATGATCGCTGATTCCCTGTTCTGCATTAACTGATTCAAATAGTTCGGGTCTGTTTTGTAGATACAAGGACAGATTCACCATCGAATTGGATCATTGCTACCTCTCGAAGATGCACAGCATAATTTTTTACAAATATACTTCATGGGCAACATGGAAGAACAACTTTAGCGACGTCAAGAGATCAATACAGCAATGAGAAGAGCAACTCTTCAAGATTTGTAGCAACTACTTCATGAATATCATGCGTTGGTCAGGCTGTTCAAGAGCGCTTTAGAGCACATGCCAAATGATGACTACAAAGGCGTGATCAGAGCAGATAAACGACCATCTGGAACACGCGAACGCACATTTAACGCTCCAACAATAGATGAAGTTGCCATCCTGATTGTTGGTGAACACTTGGAAACAGGCGATATTGTGCTTACACGTCGCGAATCGCGACACTGGGCAACTGCAATGAATATCTGAAACACATCGTTCATATGACACGTTGCAATAGCCACTGATGTTCTGGCAAGGAGAAGATGGATATTATTTCAATATCAAAATGATAAATCCATTGAATGGTGAGTGTCAAGATCATAGTTCAACATGACATACATTTTACATTGTTTGGTTTTGTTTTACAAATAAAGACCAATTTCACTGTTTATTACCAGGAAAAGATTAGGAGTTGTTTGTGAAGATAAAATTGTACAAATGACTGGCAATTGATTTTAAATAATTTAGCTTCACCCCTTTATAATTATCAGTGATCGGATTAGGAGTGAATTACCTCAAACATTGTGCTTAATATGGATAAGACGAGGGACTGTGGGACTCTTGTTTTTCAACAGAATATTTTTTATGTGACAGTACTTATAGTTACTCTTACATCTGGGCAAATACTTTATTAAAATAAAACATATTGTCATTTTCAACCAACTTAGAAAAAGAGGTTACTCAAATCAGAAGTGTGGTGTCACCGCCAGACAGCACACTTGCTAGGTGGTAGCCTTTAAATCGGCCGCGGTCCGGTAGTATACGTCGACCCGCGTGTCGCCACTATCAGTGATTGCAGACCGAGTGCCGCCACACGGCAGGTCTAGAGAGACTTCCTAACACTCGCCCCAGTTGTACAGCCGACTTTGCTAGCGATGGTTCACTGACAAAATAAGCTCTCATTTGCCGAGATGATAGTTAGCTACGTTATTTGCTATGACGTAGCAAGGCGCCATTGTCAGTTATTATTGATACTGCGAATCATGTAATGTCAAGAGCGACGTTCATCATTAAATGGATTAAAGTTAAGTATTCCACCTGCTACGTCCGTTTTTCTGAAGCCTAATTTCCTTGTCCTGTTCCAGACCTCACGCCAGCCTGCGTGAGCTAAAACGCGTGACTTTCGGCCTCCTCTAGTAACACGGTGTTGGCTCTCCTGCTAACCACAACAAAAAGTTTCCATTTTCTTAAAATATTTGTTCATGGTTTACTCAGAAACTACTGGGCCAATTGAAATGCTTCTTTTTTGTTGGATCAAATGTACCTTAAGGGTAGTTTCTTTAAAAAATCATGAATATCAAACCAGGATCGTCAGAGATGATGAGGGAAATAACTTCTGAAATTACAGCGAATATTATATTTCTCGCTGTCTAGCAATTGAATTAGCCTTAAAGAACTGGTTTGGAATAATGAACCACTAGCTTTAGTTATGCTGTTTTTGTCTAAATGACCACTTTGCTGTTTAGCAGTAGAATCGGCCTTGAACTTTTAGGTAGCAGGTAATAGGCCTATTAGTCACTGAAGTGGACCACTCTTCTTAAAATGTATGTTGTTTCATCGATAGATCGCAAGCGCGGTTGCGGTATCAAGATCCACATACAATAAAAAATACTTTGCGCGCTATGAGCCAAAAGGCAGAAAAACAACTCATGAAGATCTACAAGGTGGACAGTTTAAACGTACAAAAAAACAGTAATAATAATAATAATATATAATAAAAGTTACCCAAACCGTCCACCACCTAAACAATGTACTCTATCGGAACAATGTTTATGTGGTCACTGTATTGACCTACAGTCAATAAAAAGGCTATGCGCGATCTTCGTCTAACACCAATTTTTTTTACAGTATGAATATATTATGTTCAAATTATAGATTAACAAAAATATAATTTCGCAAAATAACACAAAATTTAATACTTTTTAAATGTAATGCCAGGATTACAAGTTACTCATATGTAGGTTCATACTAAGCTTATGCACCAAAGTACCGCAAATAAAATTCTGGGACTGCAAGTCATATCGATATTAAGCTCATACACCGAAGTCTTGCGAAACTGCACTACCTAATCCGACGATTGATAATTATGCTAATAATTTTACAGGAAATAATAAATCTACTGTTTTAATATCAGGTGAAGAAAGTACAAAGAAAGTTAGCTCGATGAATTATTATGCATATCGTTTGCTGACAACTATTTGCTGCGGTTTCGTAGATTGTTTGAGCAGTATTGTGTCGACATGTACGTCAAAATAGAAACGGAGCGTTTAACTTTCATGAGGTTAAACCGAGCCAAACTGCGTTCTGAGCAGTATATCCATTTACGTGATGGAATTGGTTCTGAAGGGAAACTATTCTGCCGGCGACATACATAGGTAGTCCACGTCATATGAATGAATATGCGCAAGATGCAGTGACATATGTTCGTCATTACGGTCGGCCAGATCTCTTTATTACCTTTATCTGTAATCCAAAGTGGATAGAAATTGTTCAGTTGCTGCTTCCCGGACAAAGATCAAATGATCGACACATCACAGCTCGTGTATTCAGGCAAAAAATGCGTTCCCTGATGAACTACATTGTTAAACAACGCGTCTTTTGAGATACACGATGCTGGATGTATTCAATCGAATGGCAAAAACGAGCCCTGCCGCACACACACATTCTTATTTGGTTAGTGGTTAAGATCTCAACCAGACCAAAAGATGATATCATAAGTGCCGAGATTCCCGATCACGAAGCCGATCCAGACCTACATGATGTAATTACAAATATGATTCATTGTCCGTGTGGCGCCATCAATTCCCAATCAGCTTGCATGGTCGACGGAAAGTGTTCAATAAAAAGGCTATGCGCGATCTTCCTCTAACGCCACGGAAATTAACGGCGGAGATCGCCACTGGCAACGATGGTTATCCACTGTATCGGCCTCGACCGCCCGATCATAGCGGTCCAAATATCACAACAAAAGTGAAAAGAATGGATTTTTTTGTCGACAGCAGTTGGATTGTTCCATATTCGCCACTTATTTCCAAAACGTACAAGACACATTGTAACGTTGAGTATTGCAATTCAGTAAATTCAATAAAATACATTTGCAAATATGTCACGAAAGGCAGCGATATGGCGGTTACCAACGATGAAATTAATCGATATCATGTTGGTCGTTATGTGAACTGCAGTGAGGCGATTTGGCATACATTCGCATTCCCTGGTCACGAACGTCATCCTATTGTTGTGCATTTGGCGGTGCTTCTGGAGAGTGGTCAACGCGTATATTTCACGGCTTCGAATGTTGTTCAAAGTGCTGAAACACCTCCAGCAACAACACTGACCAGTTTCTTTGCGATCTGTCAAAGCGATCCGTTTCCACGAACGCTGCTTTAATAGGAGGATGCCACTTTATTACACTTGAAATGCTCCATCGAAGAATTCTCAACGACGGAAGCAAGGCAATGCAGTTCCTGATTATTCAGATGTGCGTTCTACTGATGATCTTGGTCGTATGTATACAGTTCATCCAAAGCATGATGAATGCTTCTATTTGCGGTTGTTGCTGGTAAATATGCGTGGGCCAACGTCATTTGAGACACTACAGATTGTTAATGGTATAATATTCCCAACATATCGTGCTACATGTGAAGAACTCAGTTTACTAGAAAACCATACCCACTGGGATACAACAATCGGTGAAGCATCTGCATCTCCAAGTCAGATATGCACATTATTTGCTATCATCATTTCAACCTGCTTTCCATCGAACCCATCTTATCTGTCCCAGAAATACAAGGATAATGTGTAGAAGATAACTTACATCAAATTCGTGTCAGTCCCAGGAATCAAGATCTTGGAATGAATGAGGAGATACTTAATTGGGCTTTACTCTTGATCGAAGACATGTGTTACCGCATGTGTGGAAGTTTATTAGTCAGGTTAGGAATGGCAGCGCCAAATCGTGAAATGAAGCATTTAATCGAGAATTGGAATGGGAACGTGAATATGATCACCAGGAATCAGATTTAGTAGTTCAAACGAATGTACTCCTGTTGAACCCCCAACAAAAGGAAGTTTATGATACATTAATGAAGGCAATTGGTGATGGAAATGGTGGTTTATATTTCCTGGATGCCCATGGTAGAACTGGCAAGACATTCCTCATTTCAGTAGTTTTAGCCACTGTTCGTGCGAGATCCGACATTGCGGTTGCAGTTGCTTCTTCTGGAATAGCAGCATTAAAATTAGCGTTAAATCTTCAAGCTATTGAAGAACCAACATGTAATATTACAAAAAACTCAGCAATGGCCAAAGTTTTATCAGCACCCAAGATCATCATCTGGGACGAATGCACAATGGCGCATAAACGTGCATTACAGACACTTAACCGAACACTGAAAGATCTACGCAATGACTCGAGATGTTTTGGAGGAGCAATGATTTTACTGTCTGGCGATTTCCGCCAAACACTGCCAGTACTTCCCAGGTCAACGGCTGCAGACGAAATAAATGCTTGCCTCAAATCATCGAATCTTCGGCGCTATATAAAGAAACTTCAGCTGACAACAAACATGAGAGTTGCATTGCTTAGTGATACATCCGCTGAAGATTTCTCTGAGTAACTGCTGACTATCTGTAATGGTCGAGTACCTGCCCAAGAATCGAGAGGATTGATTTCATTTCCTCATAATTTCTGTAGCTTTGTCTCATCGAAAGTCGAACTTATCAGCAAAGTACTCCCAAACATCATGACCAACTACAAAAGTAATGAATGGCTGAGTGAGCGAGCAATTTTAGCGGCTAAGAATAAAGATGTAGATGACGTAAACTACATAATTCAGAATGAGATCATTGGTAAAATGCATTCATTCAAATCTAATGACTGTGTGACAAATGAAGATAAAGCCACCAACTATCCAATTGAATTTTTAAACTCCTTGGAAGTGCCTGGCTTACCACCACACAATTTAAGCCTAAAAGTTGGCTCCGTAGTAATCATGCTTCGAAACATAAAACAACCAAAACTGTGAAACTGTACGCGTTTGGTGGTAAGTTAATTGATGAACAATGTTATTTGAGCGACGATACTCAAAGGAAAATTCGAAGGTGAGGAAGTTCTCGTTTCGAGGGTCCAACGATCCCAACCGATATGCTGTTTGAGTTTAAAAGACTTCAATTTCCGATGCGTCTTGCATTCACCGTGACCATTAACAAATCACACTACCAAGTTTGTGGTTTAAATCTGGAATATCCATGTTTTTCACATGGTCAACTATAAGAGGCATGTTCACGGGTCAGAAGACTATCTGTGTTGTGTGTTCTTGAGCCTGATAATAAAACAAAAAATGTTGTGTATCACAAGATACTTAATTGATGAGTGGAAGCTATGCACCAAAAAACATAAAGAATAAAAAAATCATTAAAATACTTAATTTTTTATTTGTATTCCCTAATAAAAAATTGAACTTAACATCCAAAATCTGATTATTTATTCGCTTTAAGGCGGAACAGAGTTTGCTGGGTCAGCTAGTATATAGGGTGGTCTATTGATAGTGACTGGCCCGAATATCTCACCAGATAAGCATGAAACGAAAAAATCTACAAAGGATGAAACTCATCCAGCTTGAAGGGAGAAACCAGATGGCTCTGTGGTTGGCCCACTAGATGGTGCTGCCATAGGTCAAACGGATATCAACTGCGTTTTTTAAAATAGGAACCCCCATTTTTATTACATATTCGTGTAGTATGTAAAGAAATATGAATGTTTTAGTTGAACCACTTTTTTCATTTTGTGATAGATGGCGCTGTAATAGTCACAAACGTATAAGTACGTGGTATCACGTAACATTCCGCCAGTGCGGGAGGTATTTGCTTCGTGATACATTACCCGTTTTAAAATGGACAGTTTACTAATTGCGGAAAAGGCCGTTATCGTGTTGATGTATGGCTATTGTGATCAAAATGCCCAACGGGCGTGTGCTATGTATGCTGCTCGGTATCCTGGGCGATATTATCCAAGTGTCCGGACCGCTCACCGGATAGTTACATTATTTAAGGAAACAGGGAGTTTCAGCCACATGTGAAACGTTAACCACGACCTGCAACAAATGATGATGCCCAAGTAGCTGGTTTAGCTGCTGTCGCGGCTAATCCGCACATCAGTAGTAGACCAATTGCGCGAGAATCGGGAATTTCAAAAACGTCGGTATTGAGAATGCTACATCAACATCGATTGCACTTGTACCGAATTACTATGCACCAGGAATTGCATGGCGACGACTTTGAACGTCGTGTACAGTGCTGCCACTGGGCACAAGAGAAATTACGGGACAATTACAGATTTTTTGCACATGTTATATTTAGCAACGAAGCGTCATTCACCAACAGCGGTAACGTAAACCGGCATAATATGCACTATTGGGCAACGGAAAATGCAAGGTGGTTGCAACAAATGGAACATCAGCGACCTTGGCAGGTTAATGTATGGTGCACCATTGTGGGAGGAAGGATAATTGCCCCACATTTTATCGATGGCAATCTAAATGGTGCAATCTATGCTCATTTTCTACGTAATGTTCTACCGATGTTACTACAAGATGTTTCACTGCATGACAGAATGGCGATGTACTTCCAACATGATGGATGTCCGGCACATAGCTCGCGTGCGGCTGAAGTGGTATTGAATAGCATGTTTCATGACAGGTGGATTGCTCTTCGAAGCACTATACCATGGCCCGCACGTTCAACGGATCTGACGTCCCCGAATTTCTCTCTGTGGGGAAAGTTGAAGGATATTTGCTAACGTGATCCAGCGATAACGCCTGACAACATGCGTCAGCGAGAATGAGATTTTCATTCTGCAGCGGATTGTGCACTCATATGAAACTTCCTGGCAGATTAAAACTGTGTGACCGAGACTCGAACTCGGGACCTTTCGCCTTTCGCAGGCAAGTGCTCTACCAACTGAGCTACCCAAGCACAACTCGCGCCCCGTCCTCACAGCCTTATTTCTGCCAGTACCTCGCCTCCTACCGTCCAAACTTTACAGAAGCTCTCCTGCGAACCTTGCAGAACTAGCACTCCTGAAAGAAAGGATATTGCGGAGACATGGCTTAGCCCGCGAAAGGCAAAGGCCCCGAGTTCGAGTCTCGGTCCGGCACACAGTTTTAATCTGCCAGGAAGTTTCATGTGTCAGCGCATTGTCAATGCATGTGCGAACATTACAGAAGGCGAACTACTCGCTGTTGAGAGGACTGTCATTACACGTATTGGCAAATGTATTGAGGTTGACGGACATCATTTTGAGCATTTATTGCATTAATGTGGCATTTACAGGTAATCACGCCGTAACAGCATGCGTTCTCAGAAATGATAAGTGCACAAAGGTATATGTATCACATTGGAACAACCGAAATAAAATGTTCAAACGTACCTACATTCTGTATTTCAATTTAAAAAACATGCCTGGTACCAACTGTCCGTCTAAAATTGTGAGCTATATGTTTGTGACTAGTACAGCGCCATCCATCACAAAGCGAAAAAAGTGGTCCAACTAAAACATTCATTTTCTTTACGTACTACACGAATATGTAATAAAAAATGGAGGTTCCTATTTAAAAAACGCAGCTGATATCCGGTTCACATATGGCAGCGCCATCTAGTGGGCCAACCATAGCGCCATCTGGTTTCCCACTTCAAGCTAGACGAGTTTCGTTCTTTGTAGTTTTTTCGTTTGAGTCTTATTTCGTGAGATATTTGGCCCAGTCACGATCAATGGACCACGCTATATATCCAATAGTTTTGGTACACATTCTTCATCACGCAATCCACTTACACAGTACGACAGTTTCAGCATAAAACTTAAAAAAATGTATACATTCAGTCTAACACTTCTAGCCTAGTTCTTCCCAGAACAATTATTTTATTGAGAATTCGGACTTCAAGAACAAGGCACACTTCTCCATCTACCTCACCTCTTGCTAACAATGGTCCGTCGCATTGAAAAAGGGAAGGCTCTATAATACGCCATTGTATCATTTACTGGAGCTCCTGTTTGACAGCCTCCCTTTTGGACCACAGGGCGGAATAGGCTGATTGGCAGTAAGTTTTATGCGTTATGACTTCCATCCAATAAACATAATCCAATTATTGTCTACCTAACTATTGATGGATGTCAGTCTCATAATTATATCAGAGCATGTTTATCTGTTCATTCAAAGTATCGCCCCCGTACCGTCCCACAACTGTCAGCATGGATACCGTCATATTTAGTTTGACGCCCTGGACATTGTCACTGGTGGCGCTTCAACCACCTCAACCATCCGGACGTCCTTATTATAGTTATTTCTGTTTTGGTTTACAGCCGTTGCTCACCCTTGATTATTTTGGGACCACTGATTGTTGTGGCGTTGATTCCCATTGTTGTTTTGTCAGTTGCTGCTTCGATTATTTTGATAACCTGAATGTTACCAGTTATTATTTCGTCTCTACCTTTGAAAGAATGTCTGCCAGCTTTGTGGACCACCATTGTTGTCGTTCGGATTTGCGTGTCCTGTTTGCGGCGCACCACCGATACTCCTCAGCCCACCGTTACAGCTGAGCTGTTATTGTCACCGTCTACATTTTGGTTCGTGGACTGTGAGCTATTGTTGCCAGTGCTGCTTTCCACATATTCTTGTATTAGAACTATTGTATCAAGCACTGACAAAAAGTGTTCGAGGTCAAAACCGGGAAGTGTTATTAACTTTTCCCTTACGTGCACAGGCAACTTTGACTTCAAGATGAGTAATACGAGGGTAAGTCAATTATCATCTGCAAAGTAGTTATAAAATTTTATTGTAATCACGAACATCATTTTTTGACATAGTCTCCTTGCGTTTCAACGCACTTGGTCAATCGTTGTATAAGCTTCCTGATGTCCTCTTAAAAGAAGGTTCTCAGTTGAGTTGCGAGCCAGGAATGCACCCCTACTTTCACTGCCTTGTCCGAGGCAAATAGACGGCCCCTTAATGATTGTTGGAGTGGACGAAACAAGTAATAGTCAGAATGGGCAAGATCGAGAGCCAATACTTCAAATTTGAGTTTCTGGAGCGTTTCAGCAGTGTGGACAGCAGTATGTGGACGGGCATTGTCGAGCAACAACACAACACATTTCGACAGTAATCCTCAGCATTTGGTGGCCATGTGGGTCTAGGCACTTCAGTCCGGAACGGCGCGACTGCTACGATCGCAGGTTCGAATCCTGCCTCGGGCATGGATGTGTGTGATGTCCTTAGGTTAGTTAGGTTTAAGTAGTTCTAAGTTCTAGGGGACTGATGACCTCAGATGTTAAGCCCCATAGTGCTCAGAGCCATTTTGAACCTCAGCATTTGCTTCGAATTGCAGGCTTCAGCCTGGCAGTAAGCATCTCACTGTAACGTACACTGTTTATGTTGTGCCCCTTTCCCCATAATGTTCCAGTACTGGACCGTGTGCGTCCCAAAAATCCGTAAGCATCAGTTTTCCCGTGGATGGTTGGGTCTTGAACTTTTTCTTGCATGGCGAATTTGGAAGTTTCCATTCCATACTCTGCCGTTTACTCTCCGGTTCGTAATGATGGATCCATATTTCGTCACCAGAAATGATCCTGTCTAAAAAGTTGTCCCCTTTGTTACCATAGAGATCCAAATGATTTTCGCAGATGTCCAAGCGTGTTTGTTTACGGAACTGTGTTAGTTGTTTTGGGCCCATCTTGCACAAACACTGTGAAACCCCCAAATCGTTTCCATCTTGCTTGCGCCCCAGGTAGCTGAGTTGTCAGCACGACGGAATGTCACACCTAACGGCCCGGGTTCGATTCCCGGCTGGGTCGGAGATTTTCTCCACTCAGATACTGCGTGTTGCGTTCTCATTGTCGTCATCATTTCATCCCCATCGACACGCAAGTCGCCCAAAGTGGCGTCAACTCGAAAGACTTGCACCAGTCGAACAGCCTACCAGACGGGATGCCCTTGCCACATGGCATTTCCATTTCCATCTTGCTTGCGTACAGTGGAAAGTAGCTATCTTAGTATAGCGTTTAGTAACAATGTCTACTGCAATTACTAAGTTGGGAACTGTGTGAAATGCAGAAAAGACAAATGGCTGTGAATTAAATGAGCTGTGCCTCGCAGGCTACAAAAGTGGAGGCAATTGGTAACATGTTGACGACTATATCTTTCTCCCTGTGTTGCTTCTTGGTGTCTGCTTTAATTCCCATTACACCAGTTAATATCATTTGAGTTTCTTGTAGCCATCATCAGTTTTCTCTTGGCGCTAGCAATACAGTTGATTCCTGAAAATTAGAACAAACAAGCAATGGTGGCTGTTGTTTAAGAGCACATGAACGCCCTTTTTTTTTTGACAAATTGCAGATTTATTGGTTATTTCCATGGAGGTAGAATAAGAGGAGATGGCGCTACAGACTTACGCTGTACGTTGTTTTGAAGCCAGTGGGCGGAGCCTGCCACCATCTTGGATCCCCCAAAACATTAGCAGACGACTGTTTACTATTGCATCTTGTTCGTTATTTCTGTCGAGTGCACGCGATATTCGTTTTATATAGTAAATATTACACTGTTTTAGTGAAAAACAAAGCATAACGAATGCAACTTCAAACGTTTTTCTGGTCTTAAATGCGTATTCGATACAGTAATACGACACGAAAATATGACGGCTCTGGCTCAGTACTGCAATTCCTTTTTGTTTATACACTTCGAATAACCGAGAAGAGAAGTATGTGCTATGAAAATCGTGCTTTCGTAATCCATTTCTACTCACTTTCATTGTGTTTGTGTCGATAATTGATAAAGCCAGAGCTCCAAAAGCAGTTATTTATAGTTTAGAGGCACTGGTTTGTATTCGTTGTATTTTCAAGTCAAATACAAATTTTAAATGTTCCAGTTTGCAGGAAACTTACCTTGTTTCCTTTGGTGTCCCATAGATGTATGCACGGATGATATAAACAAGCCAGCTGTTATGTCAACAAAGTGAAAGATTCGTTAAATTACGAAGGAAAAGTACTGAATTTAAGATTGTCAAGCCCATTGTAGTTCACCCATCTGCTTTGTTTTTAAATTGTATCTACCAAATGACATTCAGTGTGGCAAATAACAGCAATTTACAGGGTAACACGACAACACAGTGATTAATGTAATGATCTAAGACTGGTCTTAGATAAGGAACTTTTCTTTAACAAATATGTATCCCTTTATGTACTTATAATTTAACCACTGCAACAGGTATTCCACACATTTTACTGAAGATTTAATTAACTAAATGTAGTTACATAACTTTTATATTAAATTATTGCATTTTAAAACATCAGTCCCCATTTCCAGGATATTTCTTGCCAGGACTTTTCGGTTACTTGGGAATAACCAAACAATGAAAACCAAGTGTATGGCTCACCTCCAGAGAGCTCTTCACGTTGGATTGATAGGAAATCTAAAGTCAAATCACAGAAATAAGACTGTAAAACTTCACAGTGCATCAGAATTTCAAGTATATATAAGAAAATAGAGCTTAAAGAAGCCTACTTACGAATGAAATGTGATTGGTTTAAACTTTAGACTACAATCAGAACGATTAGTACACCAGTAAGCCACACAAGCCGGTACTTTTTTTTTTTATCAAAACACTTCACGACTGCACGGAATCAAACCACCAGAAGCGAATGTTTTGGGGTAGCTAACATGGCGGATCTTCACTTAGGTCGGCTTCAAGTTTGTGACGTCATGACAACTCCTCTTATTTTTACTTCCATGGTTATTTCTCTTTGAATGCTGTTAAACATAATGTAGATGTGGTAATCTGAAATGCACGGCAATAATTCTACCGTGCTATGCTACATTACTCCATTTTGCATGTTCTGTGCTTGCACAACAGGCGCGACGTAATTGCCTTACGGGGTAAATACATACGGATTTGATACACAATGTGCACGGTTCACAACGTTAACTGCTAGCCCTTACTAATCAACTACAAGTTTATGTCAGTGCCACTAGGTGGTAGCACGTGCGCTTGGCATAAATCGCGTTTGACATATTCATAGATATGCCAATTCACTCACTATATAGTGAAATTAGATTGGACATCAGTATATGTTACAGTTATACTGACAGAAAAATCCATTGTGTGGGATTCTGAATGAGATATAGTACATTAAGTTTTGTATTTCATTATCCAGCATTTGAGGTGCTGAGAACCATAAAGCACGTCACCATCGATTATGAAACTGTAGCATTTATTCATGCTTCTGACATGTAGATCAGGTTTATCCGTACTGTAGGCCCACATTGTATGTATATCTGAACATTCACGAAAAGCTGTTCCATTGATTTATCTGATATTCACTTAAATATGGGGAGTCAAAGACAATGTGCTTTTGGTAGATACTACCACTTGTATTTAATAATTTCCACAAATGGAAGTTTGTGTTTGGCGTTGGTTGTTTACAGTGCAGGAAACGGATTTCCTGTGCAGTGTCAACACGATCTACGTAGATCCTGTACATTACATTCATCGTTTTCCATGGATCCCTTGGAGAGTAGTGTGTGGGATATGGAAAGTGTCAAAGTTTTTTTTTCTCAGATACATGGATATTGCACAATTATAAACCAGACGCAGTTATGAGCTATAATCCATCTAAAGATATTCATCGATGGAGTAGAAAGAGTTAGGCATCAGGAAGTTCTTTAATTCGCTCTGAAACCGATAATTATCACTTATAAGATCTTTGATATGTTCTGGTAAGTTGTTGAATATGTAAGTACCCATGTACTTGACTCCTTTTTGTACTAATGCTAAGCTTTTATAGTCCTTATACAGATTGTTTTTGGTTCTGGTATTATAATCATGTTTTGCACTATTTTGTGTAAAGAGAGACATGTTGGAAATGACACAGGACATCAATGAGTATACATTCTGTGCGGTAGTAGTTAGAATACTAAGTTTCTTAAAGTGGTAGCTGCATGATCATCTAGGACTACACCAGATACAATGTTAATGACCCATTTCTGAATTTTGAAAATGTTCTCTTTATGAGAGGGGTTTCGCAAAAGATGATTCCGTAACTCATTAGTGAATGGAAGTAGGTCGAATAAATAACTTCTTCATTTTTAAATTACCTATTTCTGCTCTCATGCATACTGCAAATTTGGCTGAACTATGGTATTTCATTAAGTCTAGAGTGGGAGTTTTCCAATTGAGGCTGCAGTCAATTTGTAACCCAAAAAATTTGACGCTGTCTGCAGCTTTAATTTCATTGTTTGAATACATTATACTTGTGTGAGGTACTAAACTGTATGTACTGGGTCTTGTCAAAATTCAGTGACAATCCATTTCCTGTGAACCACTCATCGATACCTACATATATTTCATTAGCTGACTGCTCAGTGAGATCACAAGTACGGTTTTTTTATACCAATACTTATATCATCTCCAAATAAGACAAAATTTGCTTTTTGTGACACTGAATATGGAAGGTCATTAATTTATAATAGGGACAACAAGGGACCTAAAATAAAGCCCTCGGGCACTCCTTGTCTGATGGTTTCACATTTTGAATGACTATTGTTATGTGGTAAGCCTGATACAGACATACACTGTTTTCTATTAGAAAGATGGGATGGGAACCATGAGCCTGCTACTCCTGTTATTTCATAATATTTTAACTTTTGTATAAGGATATCATGATTAACACGATCAAAGGCTTAAGCTTTATGGAAAAATTAGCAGGAAAAATTGTACAAAAAGGAATTACAGCCTTGCAGACCAGATCCTTTGTCTGAGAAAGTGATAAAATCAAATAAGTGTGACCACAAGCGAATATTTAACAACGAAGTATAAAATAAACACAAGCTGTTCTGTGTGTGCAAGATTAATATGCCTGATTTTCAGCCCTGAAGTTAATTCATTGACTGATGGGTCAATTAGAGATCTTGCGCATTTGTCCAAAAAATTAAAAAAAGCACAGAAACTCCCACTTACACAAAAATGCGAAACGGAGATCAACGAAAGCTTAAACATTATTTCGTTCTTGCCATAAATTGTACTTAATTATGTACAAAACAACAGAATTCCACAAAAAGGATTCTTCATTTATTCAGACAAATTATGCATATTATTATTATTATTATTATTAGTGACAGCGACTGAAGTCGTATAAATATGTTGATAAGCATAACTGTTATACAGCAGATGCTATTATTATTTTCACAGTTTCATATTTATCTGAATTTGAAAATTTGTGAACAACCATAATGTATACCTACAAGCCGCTACTGCAAATAACCATCAATTAACATCATACAAATTTTTGTTCGAGCAACACGTTCACTGCTTTGCTTAATAATGAATTTGCAATCCCTCATCCAGCATCAGATTCTCATTACACCGACAGCATTGTTTAGGTTGCGTTCACAGTCTCACCAACTACGACGATTGTCAGACGCTGTCGCCATAGTTTGCCCAATAACAACAGCCAACTGCTTGCTCACTGTACGTCCAATCTCATTCGTCAGTTTTTGGCGGGATCGAGGAGGTTGGGTTATGTCAGAATCTATTTTATGTATTAAGTACGTTGTATTGTAACCTCCAAGGCCGGAAGGGTACCGCGATGCCTCTTTGCTTAGATATGAGTGCTGCAGTGCGGCTTTTGTTGTTAAAATATGTGTGTAAATGAACTGTGTCTGCGTCGAAACGAACGTGGTGAGCACCGCACACTGCGTTCTCAGTTACTTGAAGGAAAAAAGACCATGCAAAAATTAAAGATGCTTTAGCTTTGTGACGCCACTTTCCTTTTCTCACCAGTGATTAGGGACCACTACATCTACATCTACATGACTACTCTGCAATTCACATTTAAGTGCTTGGCAGAGGGTTCATCGAAACACAATCATACTATCTCTCTACTATTCCACTCCCGAACAGCGAGCGGGAAAAACGAACACCTAAACCTTTCTGTTCGAGCTCTGATTTCTCTTATTTTATTTTGATGATCATTCCTACCTATGTAGGTTCGGCTCAACAAAATATTTTCGCATTCGGAAGAGAAAGTTGGTGACTGAAATTTCGTAAAAAGGTCTCGCCGCGACGAAAAACGTCTATGCTGTAATGACTTACATCCCAACTCGTGTATCATATCTGCCACACTCTCTCCCCTATAACGTGATAATACAAAACGAGCTGCCCTTTTTTGCACCCTTTCGATGTCCTCCGTCAATCCCACCTGGTAAGGATCCCACACCGCGCAGCAATATCCTAACAGAGGACGAACGAGCGTAGTGTAAGCTGTCTCTTTAGTGGACTTGTTGCATCTTCTAAGTGTCCTGCCAATGAAACGCAACCTTTGGCTCGCCTTCCCGACAATATTATCTATGTGGTCCTTCCAACTGAAGTTGTTCGTAATTTTAACACCCAGGTACTTAGTTGAATTGACAGCCTTGAGAATTGTACTATTTATCGAGTAATCGAATTCCAACGGATTTCTTTTGGAACTCATGTGGATCATCTCACACTTTTCGTTATTTAGCGTCAACTGCAACCTGACACACCATACAGCAATCTTTTCTAAATCGCTTTGCAGCTGATACTGGTCTTCGGATGACCTTACTAGACGGTAAATTACAGCATCATCTGCGAACAGTCTAAGAAAACTGCTCAGATTGTCACCCAGGTCATTTATATAGATCAGGAACAGTAGAGGTCCCAGGACGCTTCCCTGGGGAACACCTGATATCACTTCAGTTTTACTCCTTAGAAACTAGCAGGCCTCAGTTGTTTTTCATATTTATACACATGCATTACGAAAATATGTAGTTTCAGTGACACACTACACTAATGATCTCTCCAAAATACTTTGTCCAGAGTGTGATTTATTATGATACAGTGGCAGGATGTGCGACTTCTGTCTGTAAAGTTTTTGCCAATGAGGTTATGAGTACATAATGATTAATTTACGTGGTGAAAGTACAAGTTTCTATTATATTATACATGGATAAAATTTGTGTGTAAGGAATCAACTATTAGGCATATCTAATTAATGAAAGGAAGATTTGTGGTTTCACAGCAGATCACTTTATTTTAAAAATGGTGGAAATTAATGTAGCAATGGCAGGATATTCAGATAATCAGATTATAGCACACTTCGCAGCTCTCTGAACACATAGCCAGTGGATATGAGAAGGGAAGTAACAATATTCCTGGGGGCGGTATTATTTGAGATTGTTTTTTGTCTTTCAACAAAGAAAATCAACAGCACGTTGTATTACAGCGTCTTTTAGTGTACCTGCAGAGATTCAGAATTCGGTATAGACAAAATTTTAAAAAAATGGTTGTATGGGTATTTGCGGTGCATGAGTGAAAATGTCGTATTTTAAATTAGTATTTAGAGCATCGTAAATAGTATCTACCATATCGCACAAAAACTTTGATTCTGTACTTTTCTGAACGTGATATGGACCTAATGATTAGAAAGATATAATTGACAGATTTCAATATCCAAGTGTCACTTCTGGTTTTACTTGAACCAGAAGTGCATGTTTAATATGAGAATTGGATTTTATGATAGACCTGGAATCAAACCTCTACAAGTAAACGCCTACTCGAAATCTGTTTTGGTGAATTTATTTAACATTGTGCAGGAGTACTTAAATCAACTTCAATGACTGTCATTCAGCATATATGTGAAAGACACAAACTTTAGTGTACCGGTACGATACTCTGAACACGTAAAGAACAGAAAAGTGGAAACACATGCATACACCATATTTGCAAACCATTTCATGTAACAGATTCACCACCATACTGCCATAAAAACAATACCGGTAAGCAGTAATAATAATTTGTTGACAGCTGATGTCCACCTACAACAACCTAAAAACATACACTTATTTGAAACAATCGGCCGTCTTCAGCCGATGTCGCTCATCGGCAGAATCCACCGGTACCAATGCCACTGTGGCCGCAGCCTCAGAGGCCAGAGATCGTTCTCCAAATTATGCAGTTTACATAATTACATTGCCCGCAACCTGATAGAAAAGATCTGTAAAAGAAATAAAAGTTTGATTAAGTAACTGCCGACTGAACACTAGTAGCGTTGGGATGTGGCCACCAAACAATCCGTCAGCAGCTCTGCCAGCCTGAACAAGTTCAAAAATGCAACATAATAAATTAAGATGTGGCATTAATGGAAGGGGAAAGTAGGTTTCTTGATTCAAAAACGGCTGTTATCTTTAAATTAATGTGATTATTTAACCCAAAGTTAGACATACGAGAGCGACACTTAGATTTTATGAGACCAAACAAGCTAGGGACAGAGAGAGGAGGATTTATTTACACAGAGAAAATTAATTAAATGCTTGGGGCATATTTTATTAATTATTCAAAAAGCAACATTTCATCCAGTCATGCACTGGCCCTTTACTTCTTTCCTGTTTATACACTGAAGCTCCAGAGAAACTGATATAAGCATGAGTATTCAAACATAGAGAATGTATACAAGTAAAATACACACTGAAGCCCCAGAGAAACTGATATAAGCATGAGTATTCAAACATAGAGAATGTATACAAGTAAAATACAACTATGTAAGACAACAAGCGTCTGGCAATGTTTTAGATTGGTTACTGCTGCTACAATGGTAGGTATACAAGATTTAAGTGAGTTTGAATGTGAAGTTATAGTTGGCGCATGAGCAATGGGACACAGCGTCTCTGAGGTACCTATGAAGTGAGGCTTTTCTCATACAGCCATTTCATGAGCTTACTGTGAATATCAGGAACCAGTAAAACATCAAATCTGCAACATCGCTGCAGCCAGAAAAAGATCGTGCAAGAAGGGGACCAACGATGACAAGAAAATCGTTGAACATGACAGAAGTGCAACCCTTCAACTAATTGCTGCAGATTTCAGTGCTGGACCATCAATAAGTTGTCAGCATATGAAACATTCAATGAAACATCATCGATATGGGCCTTCAGAGCTGAAGGCAGGACACAAAGCTTTACTCCTCACCTTGGCCCTCAACACCGACATTGGACTGTTGATGACTGGAAACATGTTTCCTGATTGGATGAGTCCCGTTTCAAATGATGATGATGATGATGATGATTGGTTTGTGGGCCGCTCAAATATGCGGTCATCAGTGCCTGTACAAAGTCCCAATTTTTACATAGTCCAATTTTTTACACACAGTCCAACCTAGACACTGTCACGAATGATGATGATGACGATGAAATGATGATCACAACACAAATATCCACTCGGCAGAGAAAATTCCCAACCTGGCCGGCAATCGAATCTGAGAGCCCATGATCCAGAGGCACCAATGCTAACCCCTAGACTACGAGCTGCGGACCACTTCAAATTGTATCAAGTGGATAGATGTGTATGGGCATGGAGACAATCTCATGAATCCATGGATGCAGCATGTCAACAGCAGACTGTTCAAGCTGGCGGAGACTCTGTAATAGTGTTGGGCATGTGCAGTTAAACGGGACGACTTAGAGAAATGGCATTATCGTAAGCATCTTGTCTGACCAGCTGCATCTGTTCGTGTCCATTGTGCATTCCAACAGACTCTGGACATTCCAACAGGACAATGCGACACCTCACACTTCCGCTCGCCACCAAACTCTCCAGACATGAACATAATTGAGCGTATCTGGGATGCCTTGCAACGTTCTGTTCAGAAGAGATCTCCACCCCCTCGTACTCTTACAGATTTATGGACAGTGCTGCAGGATTCATGGTGTCAGTTCCCTCCAGCACTGCTTCAGATGTTAGTAGAGTCCATGCCACATTGTGTTGCGGCACTTCTGTGTGGTTGTGGGGCCTTGCACGGTATTAGGCAGGTGTACCAGTTTCTTCGGCTGTTCAATGTATGTTAATGTTTCTGTAGTTTGGGCATGATCAGTTTGGCGCAATGTGACCAAAAGGACAAAAAAAATCAATTTTACTTGCAGGATTTGTATGGTACACATGTTTTGGAGCGACAAAGAACTGACAGTTTACACTTCCTATTCAGAAATTGTCGAGGACTGTTTGTGAAGAGGGAAAATTAAATGTGGTTCTTGGTTTTGTGCAAGTGAAACTGGTGAACAATTACAGTGATTGTTAAATTTATGATAAGCAAAATACAGATTTATTTTTTGCTTGTGTAATACACCCCACAGAAATAAAACTGAACACATTCTTCAAGGTTCTTCCCAATTTAGATGCAACAATTAATATTTAAGCGGTTTTTTATTCTCTGAGTTGTATGATTAAGGTATGCTATACTATAACAGTAATGAATCATAAGATTCAATGTAAGCGTGGAACAGCTTACAAATATTTTACAAAATGTTCTACATATTTGTTAGGCACTAATCTTCTTACATTCATCGAAGCCTACATTCTAATACAATAAGTTTTGAAGCACGTTATCCATATGAGTGTAACTGTTTGTCAATATTATCATTCTTTGGACTACTATCACAGAAATACTCTGACAGAGATGCCATTTTCTTGTGGTCAGGTATTTTATATCTATAGTTTTCTGGAATGGTTGAAAGTGTTTACAATAGTTACATGGACTGTACACTGAATGCAAACAATATACCTGCAAGTTCTTGCATCTGCCATGGGTAACTAACCTTTGTTTTAGGTTGGTTCAAAAGTTTGTATCGAAGGAAATTGACGGAGATCCAAAATGTGAAATGATTTGGGTGAAGGTCACGGTTAAAGCAGGGTCAGACATGGTAATTGGATATCTCTATGGGCGCCCTGGCTCAGCAGCTGTTGTGGCTGAGCACCTGAAGGATAATTTGGAAAATATTTCGAGTAGATTTCCCCACAATGTTATAGTTCTGGGTGGAGATTTTAATTTGCCCAGTATAGACTGGGAGACTCAAACGTTCATAACGTGTGGGAGGGACAAAGAATCCAGTGAAACTTTTTTAAGTGCTTTATCTGAAAACTACCTTGAGCAGTTAAACAGAGAACCGACTCGTGGCGATAACATATTAGACCTTCTGGTGACAAACAGACCCAAACTATTTGAAACAGTTAACACAGAACAGGGAATCAGCGATCATAAAGCGGTTACGGCATTGATAATTTCAGCCGTAAATAGAGATATTAAAAAAGATTTTTCCGTTTAGCAAAAGTGACAAAAAGCAGATTAGAGAGTACCTAACGGCTCAACACAACAGTTTTGCCTCAAGTACAGATAGTGTTGAGGATCAGTGGACAAAGTCCAAAACCATCGTACAATCTGCGTTAGATGAGTATGTGCCAAGCAAGATCGTAAGAGATGGAAAAGAGCCACCGAGATACAACAACCGAGTTAGAAACTGCTGCGGAAGCAAAGGGAGCTTCACAGCAAACATAAACATAGCCAAAGCCTTGCAGACAAACAAAAATTACGCGAAGCGAAATGTAGTGTGAGGAGGGCTATGCGAGAGGCGTTCAATGCATTCAAAAGTAAAGTTCAATGTACTGAAAATCCTAAGAAATTTTGGTCTTATGTCAAAGCGGTAGGTGGATCAAAACAAAATGTCCAGACACTCTGTGACCAAACTGGTACTGAAACAGAGGATGACAGACTAAAGGCCGAAATACTAAATGTCTTTTTTAAAACCTGTTTAACAGAGGAAGACTGCACTGTAATTCCTTCTCTAGATTGCCGCACAGATGACAAAATGGTAGATATCGAAATAGACAACAAAGAGATAGAGAAACAATTAAAATCACTCAAAAGAGGAGAGGCCGCTGGACCTGATGGGATACCAGTTCGATTTTACACAGAGTACGAGAAGGAACTTGCCCCTCTTCTTGCAGCAGTGTACCGTACGTCTCTAGAAGAGCGTAGCGTTCCAAAGGATTGGAAAAGAGCACAAGTCATCCCCGTTTTCAAGAAGGGACGTCGAACAGATGTGCAGAACTATAGACCTATATCTCTAACGTCGATCAGTTGTAGTACTTTAGAACACGTATTATGTTCGAGTATAATGACTTTTCTGGAGACTAGAAATCTACTCTGTAGGAATCAGTATGGGTTTCAAAAAAGACAGTCGTGTGAAACCCAGCTCGCACTATTCGTCCACGAGACTCAGTGAGCCAAAGACACGGGTTAACTGGTAGATGCCTTGTTTCTTGACTTCCGCAAGGCTTTCGATACAGTTCCCCACAGTCGTTTAATGAACAAAGTAAGAGCATATGAACTATCACACCAATTGTGTGATTGGATTGAGGAGTTCCTAGATAACAGAACACAGCATGTCATTCTCAATGGAGAGAAGTCTTCCGAAGTAAGAGTGATTTCAGATGTGCCACAGGGGAGTGTCAAAGGAACGTTGCTATTCACAATATACATAAATGACCTGGTGGATGACATCGGAAGTTCACTGAGGCTTTTTGCAGATGATGCTGTGGTGTATCGAGAGGTCGTAACAATGGAAAATTGTACTGAAATGCAGGAGGATCTGCAGCGAATTGACGCATTACGCAGGGAATGGCAATTGAATCTCAATGTAGACAAGTGTAGTGTGCTGCGAATACACAGAAAGATAGATCCCTTATCATTTAGCAACAATATAGCAGGTCAGCAACTGGAAGCAGTTAATTCCATAAATTATCTGGGAGTACGCATTAGGAGTGATTTAAAATGGAATGATCACATAAAGTTGATCGTCCATAAAGCAGATGCCAGACTGAGATTCATTGGAAGAATCCTAAGGAAATGCAATATGAAAACAAAGGAAGTAGGTTACAGTACGCTTGTTCGCCCACTGCTCGAATACTGCTCAGCAGTGTGGGATATGTACCAGATAGGTTGATAGAAGAGAAAGAGAAGATCCAACGGAGAGCAGCGCGCTTCATTACAGGATAATTTAGTAATCGCGAAAGCGTTACGGAGATGATAGATAAACTCCAGTGGAAGACTCTGCAGGAGAGACGCACAGTAGTTCGGTACGGGCTTTTGTTAAAGTTTCGAGAACATACCTTCACCGTATATCTCGCAAAGAGACCATGAGGATAAAATCAGAGAGATTAGAGCCCACGCAGAATCATACCGACAATCCTTCTTTCCACGAACAATACGAGACTGAAATAGAAGGGAGAACCAATAGAGTTACTCAGGGTACCCTCCGCCACACACTGTCAGGTGGCTTGCGGAGTATGGATGTAGATGTAGATGTTGGTTTCTGGTTGTTATGGGTTAATTTTATATTGTCATTTGTTATTTCCATTGCACTGTCACTATTTGTGTTTATGTATTGACGTCTTCACATTTGAAGATAATGAGAGGCGCTGTGGATGCTAGAAAATGGAGTGCCACTCAAGATAGCTGAACATTTCCAACATATTCTTCTGTTTGATCTCAACAGAGGGGTGATAGTGGTGGAAGCAGCTAGAAACATTTGTACCATGTGTGGAGATAATGTCACTAGATGGAGCAGGGCAATAAAATGATTTTTTTCGTTTTAAGGAAGATCATTTTGATCCTAGTGACACTCCACATTCAGGAAGACCTTCAGAATTTGATGAAGATCATTTAATAGCCAGTCAGAAGTGAATGATGCAATCACGTTACAGCTCAGTTACACAAAGTTAAGCAAAACAATAATTCATGGTGACCTGTACCTGGAATTAGAAAGCAAAAATTTCATGTTACCTGCACCTTGAATTAAGATGAAAAGATTTCATGTTAGTAATAATTAACAATGTATAAAGTGAATTATTTGCAAAATACGGACATGATCAGTCTTAAGCGGCTATGATTTTGAACTTACCTTGATACTAGTAATGAATGATATGAGGCAAGGATTTCCATGCACTTCCCTCATTTCTGACAGAAATGACAGTGATGAGTTGACTTTATTTTTCAACTATGTAAAGTCACAATTTGGACAGATTTGCTCCAAGATATTCATGTCAGATCTGCCAGAGTCCTAGAGTAATGCTTGGAACAGAACAATAGGAGCTCTTAAAAATGAAACTTTTCTGGAATGTGGACAGAGCATGAAGGTAAAACATCAAGGTTAAAATTCTGTACAGGGACAACAGAAATGAGATGTAAAAGGTTGTTAGGGCATTAATGCATGTGAGAGATGTTGCTTTGTTTGAAGAATTGCTGCACATTACATGCGAGCATCTCTGTAGTTATCTAGATACATCCGAATTTGGTCATTATTTCAACACCTAATATGAAAAACTACGAAGTGTGGGGAATATTGTCACAGGATGCAAGCTGGACTCAGTCCAACCATGCACTAGTAGATTATGCACAAGGGTGTGAAATAAGTACGTGGTGTTCAAAAAGTCTCTCTGCAGTGCCACGTGATTGTTAGCCAAGCGTGCCATAATGAATATAGCGGAATGAGACTCATTGAAATACAAGTTATTAATTTATTGAATATTCATTTTTACTTACAAATTTTCACATTAAACGTTGAATACACAATTTAGTTCGTCTAATCATGTTTCCAAACACACACTGTAACATTTCTTCTGTAACAGAAGCAGTGAAAGTGGATATTGTAGGTTTCAATTCACCGATAGATTTTGTACAGTTGCTTTCACTGCACCCCAGAAGAAAATGGACAATAATGCAGTCTCTTGCCATGATCAGTTCTTGCACGACTGTCACTCTGCATGGGAAAAGTTCTAATTTTTTCCTTACAGCTGTTTGTGCCGTTCCGACACTAACATTGATTTCCTAGCGAGTTTTCTGACTGCGTTGTTCGGACTCATAGACATTTTATCGGAAATATTGAGTAATTTATCCTATAACAAACAGCTAGGATGACCACTTCTCGGTGCATCTGTCACTGAACTCGTACTTCGAAATTTGTTAGTCAAATCTCACACAGTTTCGCGGTGTGGGGGTGTTGTCTCTGGGAAAACTGAATTAAATGTTTGACGAACTGAAACTGTGTATTTACCGCCAGCTTTGAACACTTGTTCGCCTAAAAACACACGTTCTTCAGTGGTTAGCATTTTAACACTGACAAAACCGAAACAAACGGACAAAGGAACTAAACTTAAACGTTCACACTAACACGTAACGACAGACACCAACGATACAATTGACGCTGGCTGATATAAACGAAACAGTGGAATGTCGGGAGAGTCCACTTGAAGTAGGGTGACCAAATTATTTTCGGTGAAAACCAGGACGCATTCACCCAGGTGCCAATGGACACCTCATTCCACATGTACCCAGGTTTCTTAATTTTAAATATTAATGTTTTGTTGATAGATTTTGTTAACCCGATTATTATAACTAATAAGAGACAAAAGATTGATATAATCTAGATTATATGTATAATTAATGACATTTAATAAACGTATAAAGTAATACAGAAATGTATTACGATTTTACAAAATTTTACAGCCATTCAACTTTTAATCAATTAATATTAACATGAGTTTCAATATTACTGAGCACTTGCAAATGGAATTGACTGTCTTTGGAGAAAAGGGTATTTTTCACTGCCTCCAGCCTTTCTGATCATGTCTTTGTTCTTTGAGACACAGTGATAAAACTCGGCACAATCCATTTTGTAGTTGTACAGGATCTGCAGGATTGCCTCAAGAGAGTCCACCTCCATTCTGTTTCTTCCTTCAGTCCACTGGATATTCATGAACGAAAATATTCTTTCCACATTGGCATTATGGGCTGGGATTGCAAATAAATACCTTGCAATTATTACCAATTCAGAGTAACGCCGAAGACAGTCACAGCTTTTTTTAAAAAAAACTCGCCCACTTCTCATGACATTCCAATGGTGTTTTTTTTTTTTTTTTTCATCATTCCACTTGTGAAGACTTTCTTCAACAAAATTTGTCAGTATGCCGAACTGATAAAAGAGAATGGAATCATCGATTTCAATCACTTTACTCTTCAAATAAGAAACTGCCTCCTCAACACTTTCCCATTTCGGCACTCTCTTCAGTAACATGCAATAAAACGCCGGCGATGAGGGTAAATATGAGGCGCTCCACTTGCTGAGATATTCTACACAAGTGTCATAAAACTTGTTAACTTCTTCTCTAAAACTCCTTTGCGCTGCTTCTGATACTTTTGCTCTTTTAACGGCAGATTTAACATTAAAAGAAATGAACTGTTGTTCTCTCCTCTTAGTAACAGTTTCCAGAGTATTTTTCAAAACATCATTTACCTCTATTACACTTTTCGTGCTTCCCTCAATTTCCTTGATCCCATGCTGCAAAGTGCTAAGCTGACTGTGAATGAACCGTAAATAAGCTTCACTCAAAGGGTTACCGGAAAACTGAACCAATATTTTGGGGGCTTTGTCTTCATTTAGGAAAAAATCTCTTAACGGTCCTAACAGGCGGATTACTCTTTCAACTGCTGGAAACCGTGATAACTAACCAGTTTTCGAGTGGCACATTACTTTCATATATTAAGTTCCCACATAATCACAGAACTCCTTAAGCCTCTCTGTTCTAACAGTATATATGTAAAAGTGTGAGTATACCTTCATGACGGTAGTTTCAACATCACAGCTTAAACTGTCAGCAAATATCTGCACGCTATTGAGTAAAACATGTGCAGGGCACCCTATGCCTTCAATGTTTTCATGCAATGTTGCCTTTAATTTGGTAAATGCGTTGCATTTGCCTTGTCTTTTTAAACCACCAAAGTTTGTGTTGGTGTTGTCTCCACAAAATGCCACACATTTATTTTTCTCAAGATCAAACATTTCGATAGTATTCATACAAAATCTTGAAATTTCGTCAGATGTTTCATTAGGTAGGGAACTTACCTTCAAAAGTTTGGTCTCAATTCCCTAATTAATATCGAAAAACTGAACAACAAAAGGAAATATTTTAGTGTCCTTATGATTGCTGGCATCAGTGGATATCTCGTAGAAAGAAGACTTTTTGATGTATTCAAGGCTTTCCTTTACACTCTGGGGAGCAATAACTCCTTTCACTAAGGCTGACACTTTAGTTCTTGCTGAACTAAACTTTTTTGCAATGAAAGAATCATGAAACATAATGCCGTTACGATTATTAGTACAATCACTAGACCTACAAGTTTGGTGATGTTTTACCGTGCGGTAGGCTAGTGTGGGCTCAGCTGCTCGAACTTTCGTCTCTTCACTTGACATGTTTCACAAAATAATTTTGTAGAGTTTTACAGCAGCTCGGTTCAGTGCATCTGTTAATGTGTTTCTTTGACCTGATGTGATCAGCTATGTCGGAACGTCCACCATGACTTATACTAAAACAGTTACATACGGAACACTCTGCTTCGTAATAAAAAAGGATCTTTCTTAATGAAATACCATTCCTTGGAATAACGGAAAATGAACTAGCAGGCACGCTTCGGCATTATGTTTGACAGTGCTGCAGCAATAAAACCACTAGTATGAGAAAAAACTATTGCAGTTTCTCTGAAAAAAATCAACTACTACACTGTTCTGACAATGAGTGTGTGAGTAAGTGGCGTGACAATCGGACGGTTTCACAGCTCTGTTACAATAATACAACTTATTACTCGTTGGCCAAAGTACCGCTCAAAGTAAATTATTGCCTGAGTGTGTCAATACTGATACTGTGATTACTAGTATGGGACAATGGAGGTTTTAGACAAATAAGCTAAATTATATGAATTTATTGTGTTGTATTTCCTTTAATATAGCGAAATCCCAAAAATATGAGAAAGTTTCACGAAATGTATTTAAAAACTGAATTCTGGGACTTTCGAGCGTCCCGAAACAAATTTTCAGGACGCCGGAACACAGGGATGAAAACCGGAACAATCCCGGTTTTCCGGGACTTTTGGTCACCCTAACTTGAAAGGAAGTATCCCAGACAGGGGAACAATCATACATCAGGCGCGACTAACAATCATACGGCACTGCGGAGAGACATTTTTTGAACGCCCCATGCACGGTAATGCAAAGCAAGTGAAATAAATGGGCAAAGGTGTATCTGCACTGATGTCATTTGTAACAGTGAAGCTGTTTGATAGGTTTATTGAGATCATGAAAGGACTAGTAAAGTAAACGACAATTTTCTTATTAGGCACAAGTCTGTTTTAATGGACGACTTCATCACTAAAATAAACAGTGGCTGGGAAGTACCTGCCTCAAGATCATCTTAAGTTTATCTTGTGAAAGATAATAATGTCTGTTGCAAGGGTAGATAAGTGTGCACTAATTGTGAAATAGGCATTCACTGGCATTCTCGCACATCGATTACAGTATTAAATATGTGTAACCACATTCAAGTTGTTTGCCAAATGTAAAGGAAGAGCCGAGGTGATTTCTCTTTTAAAATCATGACGCACTTGTTACTGATGCTGGAGATGTGTCTGTGATTAATGAGAGAGAAGCAATTTTGGACCAAGTAATTGTATATGCTAACTCCAGTATCCAAGAAGCACAGTCGGATGAGAAGAAAAAGATTATTTGAATCTACATCTACATTTATACTCCGCAAGCCACCCAACGGTGTGTGGCGGAGGGCACTTTACGTGCCACTGCCATTACCTCCCTTTCCTGTTCCAGTCGCGTCTGGTTCGCGCGAAGATGACTGTCTGAAAGCCTCTGTGCGCGCTCGAATCTCACTAATTTTACATTCGTGATCTCCTCGTGAGGTATAAGTAGGGGGAAGCAATATATTCGATACCTCGTCCAGAAACGCGCCCTCTCGAAACCTGGACAGCAAGCTACAGCGCGATGCAGAGCGCCTCTCTTGCAGAGTCTGCCACTTCAGTTTGTTAAACATCTCCGTAACGCTATCACGCTTACCAAATAACCCTGTGACGAAACGCGCCGCTCTTCTTTGGATCTTCTCTATCTCCTCCGTCAACCCGACCTGGTACGGATCCCACACTGATGAGCAATACTAAAGTATAGGTCGAACGAGTGTTTTGTAAGCCACCTCCTTTGTTGATGTTTTCTAAGGACTATCCCAATGAATCTCAACCTGGTAGCCGCCTTACGAACAATTAATTTTATATGATCATTCCACTTCAAATCGTTCCGCACACATACTCACAGATATTTTACAGAAGTAACTGCTTCTAGTGTTTGTTCCGCTAGCATATAATCATACAATAAAGGATCCTTCTTTCTATGTATTCGCAGTACATAACATTTGTCTATGTTAAGGGTCAGTTGCCACTCCCTGAACCAAGTACCTATCCGCTGCAGATCTTCCTGCATTTCGCTACAATTTTCTAATGCTGCATCTTCTCTGTATACTACAGCACCATCCGCGAAAAGCCGCACGGAACTTCCGACGCTATCTACTAGGTCATTTATATGTATTGTGAAAAGCAATGGTCCCATAACACTCCTCTGTGGCACGGCGGAGGTTACTTTAACGTCTGTAGACGTCTCTCCATTGATAACAAGATGCTGCGTTCTGTTTGCTAAAAACTCTTCAATCCAGCCACACAGCTGGTCTAATATCCCGTAGGCTCTTACTTTATCAGGCGACAGTGCGGAACTGTATCGAACGCCTTCCGGAAGTCAAGGAAAATAGCATCTACCTGGGAGCCTGTATCTAATATTTTTTCGGTCTCATGAACAAATAAAGCGATCGCTGTTTCCGGAATTTATGTTGATTCCTACAGAGTAGATTCTGCGTTTCTAAAAACGACATGATACTCGAGCAAAAAACATGTTCTAAAATTCTACAACAGATCGACGTCAGAGATATAGGTCTATAGTTTTGCGCATCTGCTCGACGACACTTCTTGGAAACTGGGACTACCTGTGCCCTTTTTCCAATCATTTGGAACCTTCCGTTCCTCTAGAGACTTGCGGTACACGGCTGTTAGAAGAGGGGCAAGTCCTTTCGCGTACTCTGGGTAGAAACGAATTGGTATCCCGTCAGGTCCAGTGGACTTTCCTCTGTTGAGTGATGCCAGTTGCTTTTCTATTCCTTGGACACTTATTTCGATGTCAGCCGTTTTTTCGTTTGTGCCAGGATTTAGAGAAGGAACTGCAGTGCGGTCTTCCTCTGTGAAACAGCTTTGGAAAAGCTGAAATTTCACCTAGCCAAAAAAAGTGACATTATCGAAGGCAAAAGTAGATGCTGCTGCTTGAACCCATGAGCAGCAGTTCAACACTAGCCCAGAAAATAGTCACAAGAGAAAACTTGTTCCACAGAGGGGGCTGACTTCTACACAGAAAACAGATCACGCTGCCACATCCTACAGCAATGGTTGCAGCTACGCTCTCACGTTCGTGTGGTGTCAGATTCAAATGACTTAAGCCAACACGAGTCGACACAAACTTAAAAGGCACCTTCCTTCCTTATAGAGGACGTTCACCTCCACAGGGCACTCTCCATTAATTTTGTTACCACCTGCCATTTTTAGTTGTCTTATGCCTTCATCTTTGAGGATAAAGACCTAAACGAAACACACACGTAACTCGAGTAGTCATCAAGAAGGCGACGGCCTTGCCGCAGTCGCGACACCGGTTCCCGCCCGATCGCCAAAGTTAAGGACGGGTAGGACGTCAAACGGGCCGACTTGGAACAGGAGAGGCACCATAGGACATTTTATTTCCCACTGTCTGTACTTCTACAAATAAATTCATAAAACTTTGTCAGCATCACCAGGAAGGATTCAGGATTCACACTCATAACAGTGGAAGTGCAATAACATATCAAAAGAATTTTTTTTTTGAGATATGAAATATCATCATTTTTTCACTTACTTTGGCTCCATTGGTTGCTATAGGTATATTTTTCTTCACAAGTAAGACAGATTCTTTGCTGAATTTTGCACAGCATACAAATCGTACTTACAGGTGTTTGAAACTCTAGAATTTTCGATATCTATTAAAAACTGTGGTAAAAATTGAGATAATTAACTACAAAATGAGATTTTTTTCCAAACATAAAGTTTAAAACGTAACAGCTCGTTCATTTTTTCATAACTTAAATAGATTCTAGAGCTTTAGACACTTGTAAGTATGGTTTGTATGCTGTGCAAAATTCATCGAACAGTCTCTCTTACTTATGAAGAAAAGTGTACCTATAGTAACAAATGCAGCCAACAGTAAGTGAAAAAATGATGATATTCCACATGTAAAACAAATGATTTTGTTACGTTTTCGAACTTCCGCTGCTGCTACGAGTGTGAACCCTGAAACCTTCCTGGTTATGCTGACAAAGTTTTATGAATTTACTTGTAAAAGTATGTTATCCTTGTGGTCTTCAATCCTGAGACCGGTTTGATGCAGCTCTCCATGCTACTCTATCCTGTTCAAGCTTCTTCATCTCCCAGTACCTTACCGTACCTACATCCTTCTGAATCTGCTTAGTGTATTTATCTCTTGGTCTCCCTCTACGATTTTTACCCTCCACGCTGCCCTCCAATACTAAATTGGTGATCCCTTGATGCCTCAGCACATGTCCTACTGACCGATCCCTTCTTCTAGCCAAGTTGTGCCGCAAACTTCTCTTCTTCCCAATCCTATTCAATACTTCCTCATTAGCTATGTGATCTACCAAACTCATCTTCAGCATTCTTCTGTAGCACCACATTTCAAAAGCTTCTATTCTCTTCTTGTCCGAAGTATTTATCGTCCATGTTTTACTTCTATACATGGCTACACTCCATACAAATACTTTCAGAAATGACTTCCTGACACTTAAATCTATACTCGATGTTAACAAATTTCTCTTCTTTAGAAACACTTTCCTTGCCATTGCCAGTCTACATTTTATATCCTCTCTACTTCGACTATCACCAGTTATTTTGCTCCCCAAATAGCAGAACTCCTTCACTAATCTAAGTGTCTCATTTCCTAATCTAAGTTTTTATTTATTCTCCATGGAGTTTAATACCTACTCCGAATTTTTCTTTTGTTTCCTTCACTGCTTGCTCAATATACAGATTGAATAACATCAGGGAGAGGCTACAACCCTGTCTCACTCCCTTTCCAACCACTGCTTCGCTTTCATGTCCCTCGGCTCTTATAACTGCCATCTGGTTTCTGTACAAATTGTAAATAGCCCTTCGCTCCCTGTATTTTACCCCTGCCACCTTTAGAATTTGAAAGAGAGTATTCCAGTCAACATTGTCAAAAGCTTTCTCTAAGTCAACAAATACTAGAAACGTAGGTCTGCCCTTCCTTATTCTAGTTTCTAAGATAAGTCGTAGGGTCAGTATTGCCTCACGTGTTCCAACATTACTAAGGAATCCAAACTGATCTTCCCCGAGGTCTGCTTCTACTAGTTTTTCCATTCGTCTGTAAAGAATTCGCATCAGTATTTTGCAGCTGTGACTTATTAAACTGATAGTTTGGTAATTTTCACATCTGTCAACACCTGCTTTCTTTGGGATTGGAATTACTATATTCTTCTTGAAGTCTGGGGGTATTTCGCCTGTCTCATACATCCTGCTCACCAGATGGTGAGACACAGGTCTTTCAGTGCTCTGTCAAACTCTTCACGCAGTATTGTATCTCCCATTTCATCTTCATCTACATCCTCTTCCCTTTCCATAATATTGTCCTCAAACACATCACCCTTGTATAGACCCTCTATATACTCTTTCCACCTTTCTGCTTTCCCTTCTTTGCTTAAAACTGGGTTTCCATCCCAGCTCTTGATGTTCATGCAAGTGGTTCTCTTATCTCCAAAGGTCTTTTTAATTTGTAAAAGTATAGACAGTGGAAATTAAAATGTCCTGTGGTGCGTCTCCTGCTCCAAATCAGCCATTTGACGTCCTACCCCCCTTAAGTGCTGTACGGCTGGCTAGCACTCGGGTGGGTGACAGTCCGGTCTGCCAAGCGGGTACATTCAGACGTCCTGAGGCAAACTAGGGAGCTTCTCGATAGATAGGTAGTGGCTCTGGTTACACAAACTAACAATGGCCAGGAGAGCAGTGTGCTGACCACACGCCCCTCCGTATCATCATCCAGTGACGGCCCTGGGCCGAGACGGTGACACGGCATCTGGTCAATACCGTCGGGCCTTCCGAGGCCTGTTCGGACAGAGTTACTCGTCGACAAACTTAATGCCACAGTATTTGATGAAGCTGGATTGTGTAGCTCATTATATTTCCTCTTTCCACTTTAAAAATTGCCCTCCACTAGAGAACACCCAATCTTCAGATTTCACGTGATGAGTGGATTGGAGATTATCAATACAGCACTTTTTAGACTCCACTTCAAATGTACGTGTCCGCACTTTAACCACTGCTGCTGCTGCATTACACCACGAATATTCTGTCGTTGGTGTTTTAAACTTATTTTTCACGTAAAACTCTTGTTGCATATATGGCACTGGTAGGAACATGAAGGTTCATTATTTGTAGCACGAGGTACAATTTCGTTCATCTGCTCTGGGTGTGCTTTGGAAATATGCCATCCCAGAGTTTTATGGCAATTTTATTCGTTTTCACAAATTTCACAGTTAAATGAATTCATTTTAAATACTTTTAACTATACAACACTGCTGTGGCAAAACACATAGACCACAAAAAGGAGGGGAACACAGAAATTCTCGCACTGCAACACACTACAAAACATGATGACCACCACACACACACACACACACACGCACACACACACACACACACACACACACACACACACACACACACACACAACACCCCCCCCCTCTCTCTCTCTCTCTCTCTCTCTCTCTCTCTCTCTCTCTCTCTCTCTCTCTCTCTGTACAACACGGCATCAAAAATCGAGGAACAAATAAAGGCTCTCACAGTAGAGCTGGCTCAATAAACACAGGCACCCCACAAAGTGATGACTACCACAGACCATGCAATATGTGCTTCACCCCAGACCATTCCAGATAGCATAGGGACAGGTGTGGAGGGGAGTGAATGGACAGGACTTGTTCCAGCTCCGGGCCTGTCGCTGTTTCCTCTGAAGACCATGCATTAGTATATGCTGGACTCACGGGAGTTGAGGGTACCACGGTATTGGCTCCACACGACAGCACGCATCACTTGCACAGTGTTGAGGCAGCCACAGCTTGGCAGTCGCCGTGCAGTTACAGCCCAAAACTATTTAAACAACAATCCACAGAAAGGATGAATATCACCAACTTTTGTGTAACGACTCTTACTTCGCATTCAACTGCAGAAGACCCCAGGGATAACCAAAAATTGCACACTGCGCTATAGGGTGGCAGCAGTACCATTTTCTAGTTGCATTTCGGTATCTGCAACGTTAGAGAATTAGTGAAACAACCGTCATTTGAAGATCTGGTTTACTACGGAAGCCAATTTAGTTTACAAAAGTATCCAACAAAACGTATTTGCTGCAGCACTTCTAACACAGTTAGCACCATAGCCACTTCATATATGTAACCAAATTTCATTCCTATAACGCAATCATACTGGTAATTAAACACAAAGAACTTTTTTTAAGGTTTAGACAAATTGATGTGTGCCAAGAAATAGAGTTTAAGCTGTATATTATAGTTTGCAGTATTGAATACTTCAGATGGGCTTACAGTTAAATAACGACATAGGTGGAATCCATCAGTTTAGTTATCAGTATAATTACAACCACGAGTAGTGGTTAGTGGCAGGAATGTAATGTGAGTCATACGATAACCTTAGCTAATTAGCTGTCCGGTACATCTCAGTTGATGTTTGAACAGTTATTGGTGTTTCGTATTATACGTTCTATAGGTTATTGACCACAATCAGAAATATTATCCTCACAGTTGCAACAGAAAATTCGCCACAAAACTGTTCAAGTGAAATGTTAAAAAGTGCTTTTTTAAATACTGTAAACTGTGGCTACACTGCTCTTATGGGGGTTACTTTGCTCCAGAAATGAAAAAAAATTCAAAGCCCTTTGGAGGGTAAAATCTTCAACTAAACTCAAAAGCTCTCAGCTTTAAATCAAAGATGGCATCACAGTCTTCCAGCACTTTCTGGGTCTGCCTTTTCATGTTTAGCTGTTGACTGGAAGCCACTGAGTTGAAGTGTTATTTATTAAGCTGAAATTTGCATTGGGAAAGTTGTCTCTACAGAACAGAATTTTATTACTGAAAGTACAATTCAAAGCTGAATTAAAATTTACTTCATCTGATAATGCAGTTGCGTCTGTTTTTATCTTATTAAAAAATAAATAAGTGAGGTTACATTTTCCACAGTCGTGGGGCTACTTTGCACCAATCAAACAATGGAGCAAAGTAACCCCACTCATTTCTACAAAATGTATTTTAGTTATATTTCTGTATTATTTCTCATAGATGTGGTTCACAAATAAAGGGTGTTACAAAAAGGTACAGCCAAACTTTCAGGAAACATTCCTCACACACAAAGAAAGTAAATATGTTATGTGGACATGTGTCCGGAAACGCTTACTTTCCATGTTAGAGCTCACTTTATTACTTCTCTTCAAATCACATTAATCATGGAATGGAAACACACAGCAACAGAACGTACCAGTGTGACTTCAAACACTTTGTTACAGGAAATGTTCAAAATGTCCTCCGTTAGCGAGGATACGTCCATCCACCCTCCGCCGCACAGAATCCCTGATGCGCTGATGCAGTCCTGGAGAATGGCGTATTGTATCACAGCCGTCCACAATACGAGCACGAAGAGTCTCTACATTTGGTACCGGGGTTGCATAGACAAGAGCTCTCAAATGCTCCTATAAATGAAACTCAAGAGGGTTGAGATCAGGAGAGCGTGGAGGCCACGGAATTGGTCGGTCTCTACCAATCCATCGGTCACCGAATCTGTTGTTGAGAAGCGTACGAACACTTCGACTGAAATGTGCAGGAGTGCCATCATGCATGAACCACGTGTTGTGTCGTACTTGTAAAGGCACTTGTTCTAGCAGCACAGGTAGAGTATCCCGTACGAAATCATCATAATGTGCTCCATTGAGCGTAGGTGGAAGAACGTGGGGCCCAATCGAGACATCACCAACAATCCCTGCCCAAATGTTCACAAAAAATCTATGTTGATGACTTGATTGCACAATTGCGTGCGGATTCTCGTCAGCCCGTACATGTTGATTGTGAAAATTTACAATTTGATCACTCTGGAATGAAGCCACATCCGTAAAGAGAACATTTGCACTGCAATGAGGAATGACACATTGTCGGATGAACCATTCGCAGAAGTGTACCCGTGGAGGCCAATCAGCTGCTGACAGTGCCTGCACACGCTGTACACGGTACGGAAACAACTGGTTCTCCCGTTGCACTCTCCATACAGTGACGTGGTCAACGTTACCTTGTACAGCAGCAACTTCTCTGACGCTGACATTAGGGTTATCGCCAACTGAACGAAGAATTGCCTCGTCCATTGCAGGTGTCCTCGTCGTTCTAGGTCTTCCCCAGTTGCGAGTCGTAGGCTGGAATGTTCTGTGCTCCCTAAGACGCCGATCAATTGCTTCGAACGTCTTCCTGTCGGGACACCTTCGTTCTGGAAATCTGTCTCGATACAAACGTACCGCGCCATGGCTATTGCCCCACGCTAATCCACACATCAAATGGGCATCTGCCAACTCCGCATTTGTAAACACTGCGCTGGCTGCAAAACCATGTTCGTGACGAACACTAACCCGTTGATGCTACATACTGATGTGCTCGATGCTAGTACTGTAGAGCAATGAGTCGCATGTCAACACATGCACCGAAGTCAACATTACCTTCCTTCAATTGGGTCAACTGGCGGTGAATCGAGGAAGTACAGCACACTGACGAAACCAAAACGAGCTCTAACATGGAAATTAAGCGTTTCCGGACACATGTCCACATAACATATTTTCTTTATTTGTGTGTGGGGAATGTTTCCTGATAGTTTGGCCGCACCTTTTTGTACCACCCTGTATTTAAAAAAATCCAGGATCATGTCGATACGCTGATTATTCACCCCAACATTCAGTGTTGCTTGCCATAACAGAAATTGATATCTTTGAAAATGAAAAAGCATATATTATTCAAAAATGTTCATGTAGTATGGACAAGTACTAGTAGGCTCTAATGTAAGTAAATCCACTTTTATTTAAATACCATTGACAAAGTATCCTGACATGATTATTGTTTGAAGCACACCTGTATTCATTCCAAGTATGCCTCTATCAAATGGTTAATTTGGCAAACTGGTGTCTCAAGGGTAAATACCCAATTGTACAATTTTCCTGTATAAAACTGATGTACTAACTACATGTAGAAAATGTTTCAAAGTCAATGACCAAAAACTAATTAAACAAAACAAAGCCTACAATGCGTACAAATTGAGAAAAACTCATCTTTCTCTTAATAATGTCACAATGAAGTTCCACAAATTACATAAGTCTTTCTGTACTGAAGTTGATAAGATACACCTTTAACAAGATTGACCTGATACGGCAGTGGCACTTTTTCATCATTATTATGCCACTAAGCATTAGGGATATGGTATATTTTGAGAAGATATTCAACTATTTTCCATTTTCAGGTCACCTAAAATACTCAAATATTTCAGTAAGTGCAAAATCTTATAAAAATTAACATGTTGTATACTCTTCACAATATCTCATAGCTTTCCATATTATGTATTAGACACAGTGAGAGTTTTTTTCAGAGTAGTGCCACAAATTATTAAGCACATTTTTTGAGAAGGTTGAAGATGTGCTACATTTTGTATCACTGCTGAGCTGACTTTCCTATCCTGCCCCAAAATTAACAAAATATATTTTTTAAAAATTACTGCATAGCATTTCAATTTAAGACATACATGGCTATGCAATATGAGGGAAATTCCCTTACTTGTACATAAAGTACAGGGTGTCCAAAAAGACTTTCCCTGATTACATAAATTGATAACTCAGGCTAGAAGTGAGATACAAATATGAAACTTGTGTCGAATTGTTTACAACTATCAAAGTTTTCTTTTTCTGTTTTAGGTTTGCAGTACGTAAGTAGTGGATGAGCTGCAGTGCCCAAGAAGCCATGTTAAACAATCAGGAGAAGGCACAATGTGTCCTGTGGTACCATGAGACACGATCACCAACCACAGTGCAGAGACACTTCCAGACAACATTTGCAACGAAGCCACCTGATGTCAAGAGCATTAAAGCCTCGTATGAGAAGAACACAGGACAAGTTGCTGAACTTCCGAGGTCTGGTCGACCAGGAACCTCAGCAGACAGGGTGGGAGCTGTAAGGCAGTCTTTTCTGCGAAGTCCGAAGAAATCGGTGCGCAGGGCGTCACGTGAATTACAGATGCCAAAAAGCTCTCTCCATGACATTATACACAAACGTTTATTGTTTCGTGCATACAAAGGGCAAATCGTTCAGGCCTTGTTGCCCAATGACGGTACACGTCGATATGACTTTGCGGTCGAAATGCTATCACGTATTCAGGACGATTATGGTTATCTCAGACGAATTGCCTTTTCCGACGAAGCAACCTTTTTGTCAGTGGAGTAGTGAATCGCCATAATGTGCGCATTTGGGGTTCACAACCCCCTGGCGAGGTCAATGAGTGCACCAGAGGCAGTCCAAAGGTGAATGTTTGATGCGCGCTATTGCACAATCGAATTATCGGGCCATTCTTCTTCGCTGAGGCTACCGTCACATCTGCAGCGTATCTGGACATGTTGCAACTGTATGCTGTTCCTCAGCTGCTTCAGTATCACCCCGATGTCTTGTTTCAGCAAGACGGTGCACCGCCTCATTGGGGTTTGGACGTCCGTGCCTATCTCGATATGACCTTTCCTGGGCAATGGATTGGTCGTGATGGGCCAATGGTTTGGCCTCCACACTCTGCTGACATAGCCCCGTTAAACTTCTTTTTATGGGGTTATGTCAAGGATGAGGTCTACCGAACATGCGTACTAGATCTTGAAACCCTGTGGCAAAGGATATCCACAGTCGCTGAATCGATCCCTCCAGTGAAGTTGGCTAATGTGTGGAGGGAAACTGAATAGCAACTAGATGTGTTACATGCTACCAAGGGTGTTATAACCAGGAATAACACAATAACCTCTTCAGTCTGGTTTATTAAATCACAAATCACTTTTTAATAATTATGTTAGCCAAGCGTCTACCCAGGCTCACACTCAGAAGTAATGCATAATTAAAGTTTGGTTATACCAATGTCCAAATGTACATGGTGGTGTGCACGTCCCGTAATTATTCCCAAGTCCAGTGAAGTTCAGTCTCTCCGAGTGTAGATTTCCGCCGAGCAGCCAGGTAACCTCGAGTGGTGCGGCGAGTCATCCACAAGCAGCTGGAACACGGCGTACTGCACTTCCCGATGAGAACTGTCGGCTGGGTTTATATAAGGCTTGCTAGTTAATGGAGCCGTCAGCTGGGGTCGCTGTTGTCCAGGGAAAACCAATTGCAATGTTTCCTGGCGTAGGCAATTGCTGTGTGCTGACAAACGCGCGCGCGCTCACGCGTTGGCGGCCAGTGATGGTAGCCGCAAGCCGCCCGGAGAAGTTCGGCCAGCGATGTATTTCTCGGCCACGTAAGGGAGCGTGCGTGTGAAGACGGCCTGCGATGGAAGCAGCGGGCCGCCCAGAGAAGTGTGGCCAGTGATGTATTTGGCGGCCGCGTACTGGAGCGCGTTGTTCGGCGTTTGTTAGAAGTGGTGTATGCCACAAAGGGTTCTCATGTGGAAGTTTACTGATGTGTGAAAAAACTTTGATAGTTTGTAAACAATTATAGACACCAGTTTCATATTTGTATCTTACTTCTAGCCTGAGTTATCAATTTATGTAATCAGGGAAAGACTTTTCGGACACCCTGTATATCCTACACCGGTAGTAAGTACTCATCTTGAAGCTCCTGGGTTTTCAACAAATTATTTAACAGTGTACAGGGAAAAAAGGAAGATATTTTAAAATAAAAAATGGTATCTAAAACAAAAAAGAGTATACATTATGAGATAATTTTATTTCTACTGTTTTCCACAATGATATGGAGGGTTTAAAACATATTATGCTATTATAAAGAGAATGAATAAACAGAGTTAAGGTGCTGAGTACAAACTCTGGACAAGGATGGGGCAGCTACTTGGCCATGGCCTATTCAGTGGGACCAAAACACACACACACACACACACACACACACAGACAGACAGACAGACAGAGAGAGAGAGAGAGAGAGAGAGAGAGAGAGAGAGAGAGAGAGAGAGAGAGAGAATGTTTACAGGATCTCTATAAGAATGAGAGAGGTGGTCGGCCATGGCCTTGCTGAAGGAACCATCCCAGCCATTTGCCTTAGTGTCCAGGAAAACCACGGAAAGCCCAAATCAGGATGGCCGGACAGAGTGAACACCATCCTCCTGCACATGAGGTCAGTGCCATTAACAGCTGCACCGCCTCAGTCAGTTAGCCCCTATTGTACAATATTATTTGATTCCCACGAAAACATTGCAACTAGCAAACAATGATGAAATATACACACAATTACATATGCGACTACACTGCAACATTTTTCTCTATCACATCATACAAACACACCACTACCGCTGGACACTTCATTCACAGAACGTCTGCACACTGTCAGACTGCTTCACAGACTGCTGCATATACGACTAGTTATCTGAAACAGAAGAACAGGAAACGAACAGTAGTAATATCCTTGTCTAAAGACACTTTAGGAAAAGAACATAAAACCTGGCAGCAGCTACACATCTGACTCACACTAGAAGTAAACATTCACTTAAACAGTAAACACATGTCTGTAGCAATGAACTTAATATGTCCTTCAAACCCCTTGATGTATGCTGATAAATCGCAGTAGGGTGTGATCACAAAGTAGCTTACATCTCAAGAAACTGATAAGAGTCAGTGATGTCATCTTCACAAATTCTGGGATGTTAACATATGAATAGCTGTTTTCTGCAGGACAGTGATGTGTTTGTTATTATTGTAGGGTCCCGTATGTGAGGCAAGATGCTTGATACTGTGCCGACTCACAGAAATTTACATTTTGATGAAGTTTTAGATTAACATTTAAATACTCTCAGTTCTATCACCTCTGCATCTGTTAAGGGGGTGGGGTAGGACGTCAAACGGGCCGACTTGGAGCAGGAGAGGCATCACAGGACATTTTAATTTCCACTGTTTGTACTTTTACATATAAATCCATAAAACTTTGTCAGCATGACCAGGAAGGATTCAGAATTTACACTCACAGCAGTGGAAGTTCGAAACCATAACAAATTTTTTTACATGTGAAATTTCATCATTTAACTTACTAATGGCAGCATTTGTTGCTATAGGTATACTTTTCTTCATAAGTAAGAGAGATTCTTTGATGAATTTTGCACAGCATACAAACCATACTCAAAGGTGTATGAAACTCTAGAATTTTACAAATTTATTAAAAAATGTGATAAAAATTGAGGTAATTCAATAGAAAAATTGTGTTTTTTCTAAACATGAAGTTTAAAATATAACAGCTCATTTGTTTTTTTTTCATAAATTAAATAAATTCTAGATTAAAAACAAAGATTCCAAGACTTACCAAGCGGGAAAGCGCCGGCAGACAGGCACATGAACAAAACACACAAACACACACACAGAATTACGAGCTTTCGCAACTGGCAGTTGCTTCGTCAGGAAGGAAGGAAGGAAGGAGAGGGAAAAATGAAAGGATGTGGGTTTTAAGGGAGAGGGTAAGGAGTCATTCCAATCCCGGGAGCGGAAAGACTTCCCATAGGGGAAAAAAAGGACAGGTGTACACACACACACACACACACACACACACACACACACACACACACACACACACACATATCCATCCGGTTTCATACACCTGTAAGTATGGTTTGTATGCTGTGCAAAATTCATCAAAGAATCTCTCTAACTTATACACAAAAGTGTACCTATAGCAACAAATGCAGCCATTAGTAAGTGAAAAAATTATGAACTTTCGCACGTAAAAAAATTTATTTTGTAATTTTTCGAACTTCCACTGCAATGGGTGTGAATCCTGAATCCTTCCTGGTGATGCTGACAAAGTTTTATGAATTTATTTGTAAAAGTATAGACACTGGAAATTAAAATGTCCTGAGATGCCTCTCCTGCCACAAGTCGGCCCTTTTGACGTCCTACCCCCCTTAAGTTTTTTTAAGTTTAGAAATCGCAGGATGCAGGACTGTGATGATGTCCGTATGTTCGAGTACAATTACCCATTAATACAGCCACAATTTAAGATAGCAAACAGATATCGAGAATGGCAATTTTAAACACGGGGGGAAAAATGTGACATAGCATCGAGGGGAAAACTTCTCTGCAATAGTTAGATGGGCAGTAACAGCAGTAGCGAATTTCTTGCTATCTGCAAGAGATCGTGCAAAGATAGGTCATGTTAGTAGCATGTACTGTGCAGTTTGATACCAGTGTTATAACCAGCTGCACATCATACAAAGATCAGTCTAAATGCATGTCGGAACACCTCATGCTGCTATGGGGGAAGGCCAGTCGGCCACCTTTGTGTACTCCTATCCTTCTGGATCATACACTCTTATATTTAATGTCTTATTTAATAAAGATAACACTCTTCCATTTCTGGCACCCTTTCTAGAATACAAACTAGCAAAATTATGAGAATTAGTTATTTTTTATCTCAACCACAGGAAAACTTCAGTCTTTTGCAAGTCAAATTTATTATTGAGCACGAGATGTTTCACCTATTCACGTTTGGCATTTTCATTATGGTGTACTGTTTATGCAACCATTTGTTCTACAGTCTACATTGCTTACAGTAAATATTTCTCAGCAAATAACCTATACTGCAAACTTGCAAAAGACTGAAACTTTCTTATCTCCACAATAAAACATAATTTAAGTTGACAACTGAGGAAAATGGTTGCATATATTAACATTATTATAAGATTTGGTCTTAATACACATGAGATTGATGTCAGTACCATTTCATGATAGTTCAATATAATTCTTTCTCAGATTAGGTGCTACAGCTAACAATTTTTAAGTCAGCAGAACACAAAATGCTACTGTACTTAACACTTTGAAGTGTCGCATGCCTTGCCGTGGGCTACCAGTAACGTGCAACTATTTTTGGCATCTCGCGTCTCAAAGGCACTTAATTGGATTGCAATCTGATGATTTGAGATATTAGCATTAAAGAGAATATAGCTGCATCTAATGATGGAAATTTCAGAGCCATTGCTGAAACTAAGTTGTAAGTTAAGAAAGTGCCAATATTTACATATACATCACTAGTAATGCATTCACGTGTCATAACATTAAATATACTCTACAGATGTGTTTAAATTATTAGGGTCTAAAAGTAGGAGAAAGACTGAGTAACTGAGCTGAAGGAAGAGATATCCACTTCCTGTACGATCCAAAAGACTGAGGGACCTTTTCATCATCAGCAGCATGGAGATCACAAACGACATCTGACTTGACCTTTGTTATGAGGTGAGCAACAGGAGACGGGCTCCACGCGGAAAGGAGGGTATTACCGAAGTTCCCTAGAAGCCGCACCAACCTGTGAACGCCGAAGTGGGACCATCAATTTCTGTCATACAAAGCCCTCCAACCCAACGATGGAATCTAAAACAAGCTTACTGGGAGACATTTCGGACTCACACAGAGAGAACAGTGAACCGTATTCCTCCACTACCAGATAACTATAAGTGGTTCACTACTCTGATATATAAATCTGCACTGAAAAGTATTCCGCGCAGTGCAAGGAAAGAATATACTCCGTGTGGACAAGAGAGAGTGAATCATTATTTGAAGAATGCCAGAAGACGGAAAACTGTGAGGTTGTGGAAGAACTGGTCCAAACAATGAACGAAGAATGTAGGTGTAGATGGATGGAAACAATGGAGAGCACGGATTACTCTCATTCTAGCCGCAGGAGCTAGAGTCTGTTAAGAAGATTAGGAGGAGCCACAAACCTACACAGGCGACAATGACACCCAGCCAGATAGCGCTGCACTTAAAACAAACCTCAAAAATCCATCTAAGGACATCTGAAAAGAAAGACTTCGAACATATGATAAAAAAGGGAATGAAGAACAACCAGGAGAACACAGATCTGATAAAAGATGTAGAGTTTCAAGAGATCAATAACGCACTGACAGGAGTGAAGGCCGGCAAAGCAGCAGGAGTAGATGGAATCCTACAAGAATTCCTTAGAAATCTAGGACCGGCAGGAAGAAACTGGCTGCCAAAACTCTTCTGAGTGCATCAAGCAGATCGAAAAAGCTACTATACGGAAAGAAGCCAATGTAGTCACTGTCCTGAAACCAGAGAAAAACCCAAACATTTTAGACAAATTTCTCTTTTATGCACTGTGTATAAACTACTTGAGAGACTTCTGAGGACCAGCTCTCCCTGTACATAGAACCCTCCCTACCAAGGGAGCAAGCGGATTTTAGGCCTAAAAGAAATTGTTGTGATCAAGTCCTTGCCCTCAACTTTTATCAAAAAGGGCTATCAGGGAAAGAAGAAAACTGGCATTGCCCTATTCGATCTAATATCAACATATGACAGAGTGTGGAAGAATGGTCTACTTTATAAACTGATAGAAAACCATGGACCTTGCCATGGGTGGGGAGGCTTGCGTCCCTCAATGACGCAGATAGTCGTACTGTAGGTGCAACCACAACGGAGGGGTATCTGTTGAAAGGCCAGACAAACATGTGGTTCCTGAAGAGGTGCAGCAGCCTTTTCAGTAGTTGCAGGGGCAAGAGTCTGGATGATTGACTGATCTGGCCCTGTAACACTAAGCAAAATGGCCTTGCTGTTGTGGTACTGCGAACGGCTGAAAGCAAGGAGAAACTACAGCCGTAATTTTTCCCGAGGGTATGCGGCTTTACTGTATGGTTAAATGATGATGGTGTACTCTTGGGTAAAATATTCCGGAGGTAAAATAGTCCCCCATTCGGATCTTCGGGCAGGGACCACTCAGGAGGACGTCGTTATGAGGAGAAAAAAAACTGGCGTTCTACGGATCGCAGCGTGGAATGTCAGATCCCTTAATCGGGCAGGTAGGTTAGAAAATTTAAAATGGGAAATGGATAGGTTAAAGTTAGATATAGTGGGAATTAGTGAAATTCGGTGGCAGGAGGAACAAGACTTTTGGCCAGGTGAATACAGGGTTATAAATACAAAATCAAATAGGGGCAATACAGGAGTAGGTTTAATAATGAATAAAAAAAATAGGACTGCGGGTAAGCTACTACAAACAACATTGTGAACGCATTATTGTGGCCAAGATAGACACAAAGCCCATGCCTACTACAGTAGTACAAGTTTATATGCCAACTAGCTCTGCAGATGATGAAGAAATTGATGAAATGTATGATGAGATAAAAGAAATTATTTAGGTAGTGAAGTGAGACGAAAATTTAATAGTCATGGGTGACTGGAATTTGACACTAGGAAAAGAAAGAGAAAGAAACGTAGTAGGTGAATATGCACTGGGGCTAAGAATTGAAAGAGGTAGCCACCTGGTAGAATTTTGCCCAGAGCATAATTTAATCGTAGCTAATACAGGGGCGATGTTCCGGAGGGCAATATTATGGAAATGGAAAAGGATGTAAGTCAAACCTACGTTTCTAGCATTTGTAGACTTAGAGAAAGCTTTTGACAATGTTGACTGGAATACTCTTTCATATTCTGAACGTGGCAAACCAGATGGCAGTTATAAGAATCGAGGGACATGAAAGGGAAACAGTGGTTTTGAAGGGAGTGAGGCAGGGTTGTAGCCTATCCCCGATGTTATTCAATCTGTATATTGAGCAAGCAGTAAAGGAAACAAAAGAAAAATTCGGAGTAGGTATTAAAATCCACGGAGAAGAAATAAAACTTTGATGTTCACCGATGACATTGTAATTCTGTCAGAAACAGTAAAGGATTTGGAAGAACAGTTGAACGGATTGGAGCATGTCTTGAAAGGAGGATATAAGATGAACATCAACAAAAGCAAAACGAGGCTAATGGAATGTAGTCGAATTAAGTCGGGTGATGCTGAGAGAATTAGATTAGGAGATGAGATGCTTAAAGTAGTAAAGGAGTTTTGCTATTTGGGGAGCAAAATAACTGGTGATGGTCGAAGTAGAGAGGATATAAAATGTAGACAGGCAGGGGCAAGTAAAGCGTTTCTGAAGAAGAGAAATTTGTTAACATCGAGTATAGATTTAAGTGTCAGGAAGTCGTTTCTGAAAGTATTTGTATGGAGTGTAGCCACGTATTGAAGTGAAACGTGGACGATAAATAGTTTGGACAAGAAGAGAATAGAAGGTTTCGAAATGTGGTGCTACAGAAGAATGCTGAAGATTAGGTGGGCAATCACGTAACTAATGAGGAGGTACTGAATATAATTGGAGAGAAGAGGATTTTGTGGCACAACTTGACTAGAAGAAGGGATCTCTTGGTAGGACATGTTCTGAGGCATCAAGGGATCACCAATTTAGTACTGGAGGGCAGCGTGGAGGGTAAAAATCGTAGAGGGAGACCAAGAGATGAATACACTAAGCAGATTCAGAAGGATGTAGGCAGCAGTAGGTACTGGGAGATGAAGAAGCTTGCACAGGATAGAGTAGCATGGAGAGCTGCATCAAACCAGTCTCAGGACTGAAGACCACAACAACAACAACAACAACAACAGAAATAACTCAGATGAGCCAGACCCATAAACTTATGAAGAACAGTTTAACTGGAAGAAAAATTAGAGTGACTCTGAATGACAAAACCAGTAGATACTCAGCACTCAACTACAGACCCCCACAGGACCCAGTCCTGACCCCTTTATTGTTTAACTTGTTCACTGCGGATATCCCAGAAACAACCCCATGAGTTTATATATGCAGATGATATAGCAATAGCTTATCACAGCAAAATATTGAAAAAAATAGAGCGGAAACTGAACAAACACGTAAGGCTGTAGCACCAATACTACACCAAATGCCATTTACAACTGAATTCAGACAAGAGAGTTAGTATAAACATGCATTTTAGTGACAGAGGCCAAGAGAAAGCTAAAATCTGCATGAATAACCAGACCATTCAACATGAAGACATTCCTCAGTACCTCGGAGTGAAGCTCAGCTGGTCCTTAACATACGGAGCCCAGCTAGAAGATACAAAACAAAAACTGTAAACTAGAAATGCCATTCTAGCCAAACTCAACGGAACCACCTCGGGATGTGATGCAAATACCTTGAGAACTTCTGCCTCGGCACTGGTATACAGCGTGGCCAAGAATCGTGCACCTTCATGGGCCAGAAGCGTGCATATATCAAAAATCGATATCCAGCTAACAGAAAAAATGAGAATAATATCAGGAGCACTTAAACCTACACCTATAGATTAGCTAGCCATACTATCTAAGATAGCATCATCTGAAATCAAAAGAAATCCGCTACTATCAAGATAATATAGCAAAATACTGGCAAACCCTCCCATACACCAGGACCTGACACAAAAAACCGTCTGAGGTCAAGCTCATCTCTATGGCAAATAGCTGAAGTGGTGTTTCCCTTCAACCCAGAAAATGAGTGGAAAAGTTTATGGAGTAGAAGTAAAGTACAGAACAGAAAACTTGTTACTGACCCAAGCATACCAATAGAGGGCTTCAAGCTTTCCAGAAGAGTGTGGACTATGCTGAACAGTGCGAGGACGGGTGTCGGAAGATGCAGAGAGATGATGACAACATGGGGCTTCGCAAACGACCCTCAGTGCAAATGTGGACTCAATCAATCAATGGCCTACTTGATCAAGTGTACTGTGCATGGTTTTAATGGTGAACTGGAGGATATACATAACCTCATGGACAATGCCATTGAATGACTTCAAAAAATAAGTCATATTGCATAAAATTTTGTATTTATTATATGTAATTAAGTAATGCTGAATGTCTCATTTTAATGCTGTAATATCCCAGTTTAATATTTTGCCTTATAAATGCCAATCAAGTAAATACAATAAATAAGGAGAGAAAAGTAATAATGGATTTGTTTTAATGGTTTCATCGATTCCACAAAGGTTCACTTCCAAGCAACTCACAGATCACTAAATTTTTCACAGTTGGTAACATTTGTCCGTGTACACGCTTTGAAACTGTGTTTACAGTAATGTTTTATTTTTCTGTAGTGTACTTCAGCTTGTTATTTATTCTATCAACTTCTTGCTACATTAACAAGACATGTAGCGTGTGAACTTGCACATTTTTAGCTGTAGGAATAGATCATGATGTTTCCAAAGAAAGAGAGATTATGGGGAAGACAAAAGATGTTTCACCTCAGAAAGTTTTGGCTGTGGTAGCACTTCTAACTTAAAATCATTATACACAGCCAGAAATTGCTGACAGAATCAGAATCTCACAAAAAACTGTCAGCAAAATCAAACTTCCAGTGCAGAAAGGTGGTGCAGAAAGGAAAATGCAGACATAAAAGAAAAATCAGTCCTAGAACAATGAAAAAACTTACAAACATAGCACCAATGAACCATAAACTTACTTCTACAGGCATGAGCCATCAGCTTAACAGTTTGTGTGTTGAAGTTTCACCTGTGGCAGCGAGGAGGAGGCTGTTTGAATGTGGTTTAAAGGCATGCCGACCAAGGAAAAAGCACCTGCCATGACAACCAAAAGATTGCTGTGGGCTAAACAACTTCAGGAGCAGAGAAGTGAGGACTGGGCTAAGGTACGTGCAATGATATGGTAAATTAAGTGGGTCTGATCTATAAAGTTCGGAGTTTTTGCTTGAAATTGTGATGTTTTAGTGATACTGCACAGTTGAATTTTGGGACTGTTGATGCCTCCTATGCTATCATTCTTAACTTTTCAAACTTGCAATTTTGTACACATACTTCAGGTATGCTTCAGTGATGAATCTGTATTCACTGTTGTGGAATAAAGCAGCCAGCGTGTTCACTAAAGACCTGGAGAACAGTACTAAACTGAGTGTATGCAGCAATGTGCGAAGCATCCAACTTCTGTTATGGTCTGGAGTGTGATGTCCATGAAAGGCCCTGGCAGATTACACACTGTTGAAGGGACAATGAGACAAGAACAATACAAACAAATCCTTGGAAAGGAATTTTTCCCCAAATAAATGAGTGGTTTCCTAATAAAGATTCCATTTTTATGCATGATGGGGCACCTTGCCACAAAGCCAAAAGTGTTTCCAAGTACTTGGAAGAAAAGCAACTGAAAGTGTTGCCCTGGCCATGGAATAGCTCTGATATGAACCCAACTGAAAATTTATGGGCTATTGTGAAACAGAGGTTAAGGAAAACTACAAAAACCACCAAACAAGGTCTCATGGAGAAACTAGAGGAAATATGGTACCATGACAATGATACTAAAATGTCATGTGAAAAGTTAATAAAAACTATACCATACCAAACAGGATAAATATGTTGATTAAGAACGAAGGTATGCATACAAAGTATTGAATGTAGAAATATAATCTGTATGTGGATGTAAATGTATAATAAATGTAAAGTTTTGGAAAAAATATCTTTAGACTAACAATGTGAACACATCTTTACTTACTGCAAATGTACCTCCATTTTAAGTGAAAGGTCATATTTGCCGTTCATGTAGCAAACCACTATTACCTCATTCTTCAAGTTTTCCAAATTATAATTGTGTGACGTCTGCTGCTGGTGAGGGATTTTAGAGCAGTGACTGGAACAAAGTGCTCCGAGTTACTGACTACCAATATATTTTGCACACTACAAATGTACCTACATTTTAAGTGGAAGTTCAATTTCCCATACGTGTATCCACTAGTACCCGTTTCTTAAAGGTCCTCTTCATGACTGTGTGACATCTGCTGCTGGTGAAGGACTTTTGGAGCCATAACGGGAACAAAGAGCTGCGAGTTACCATCTGCCAGTATACACACTACCTCCATTTTAAGTGGTGAAATGTATCCAAAGGATACCTTATTCTTCAAGTTTCCCACACTATAACTGTGCGACATCTCCTTGGTAGTGACTGACTTGTGATGCCGTAACTGGAATAAAGGTATCCGAGTTACTAAGCCATTACACACTACAACTGTACTTTCATTTTAAGTGAAAGGTTAAATTTCCCATGCATGTATCCAAACTACCACCACCTTACCCTTACAGTTTCCTACATTATAACTGTGCAACACCTGACAATGTGACAGACTTGTGGAGCCATAAGTGGAACAAAGAAATCTGAGTTACCATTCACCAGTATGTTCCTCACACTAACTTCATTTGAAGTGAAAGGTTAAATTTGCCAAATATGTATCCAAACCACTACCACCTTATTCAAGGTATCCACATTATAACTGTGTGACATCTGCTGCTGGTGACTACTTCTGGAGATATAACTGGAAGTCTGACACACACACACACACACAGAGTCTCTCTAAATGTGTCACAACAAATATACTCCACACACTACAGATTTGTCGACCGAAACATCCGATCCCACCCGTCGGCTTTGACCCGTGACGTAAGACTGTTGTGGTGTGTGACGTCATGAAGGCGCGGAATTTAGTTTGTGAGAGTGGCGTGTTTGTAGGTGTCGTTTCGATGCGATTGGTGATGCTCTCTGGTGTTGTGTTAGGTGATGTTTTTGGTTTAGTTTGCGAGTGTGGCGTCATTTGTGAATTTTGGTAAATTGCTTTTTTTATGTCTTTGGTAGGTCTGGATATGACTGACAGGGACAACAGTTTTCGGTTGTCGGCTATGATTGGGACAGTGCATTTTCTCTAATAAAATTTCTTCAACTATTCGGATTTTTGGATGAAGTGTCGTGAAGAAATGAGCCTTACTTAAAGTTCTGGCGTCTCGGACCAGGGACGGCTGTATGTGAAGATGTCTTAAGGATAACAGGTCAAGGGAAGTGTTCGATCCCAAAGTGTGGCTGTGAATGTTAGTATCACGAGATGTTTTTGAGCTATATAGGTCAAGGGAAGTGTTCGATCCCAATTAATAGGATCGGGAGCTGCTGTTGAGCTATATAGGTCAATGGAAGTGTTTGATCCCAATTTATAGGATCGGGAGCTGCTCTTGAGCTATTCAGGTCCAGGGAAGTGCCTGATTCCAGATGATATTGTGGTTAGTGGTATTTGGGGAGTTTTGTGATGTCAGTTTTTTTCATCGTTTTGCGTGGTTTTTGGGGGGTGGGTGTCTAAATTTGTTTATATTTAGTTTGTCCCCACCCAAAAACCTCCTATTTCCCATGCGTTAGTGTCATTAGGCTTTTTGTGAAACGTGTGTATGTTTGTTTTTCGATGTATTTTCGTCCTCATTATGTGTATGTAATGACTTTATATGCGACATATTGGAATTGTGGTTTATGTTTGTTTCCGCCATATTTGTGACGTCACGGGCCAAAGCAGACGGGCGGGATCGGACACTTCCGTAATGCCCTACAGAAGTACCTCCATTTTAAGTGAGATGTGAAATTCACTAAACATGTACCCAAACCACAACTACCATTTTGTTAAAATATCCTAAGTGTTAAACCGAGACTGCTGCTGATTTGTCCCCTGAATCCACTACTTAAAGATCTAAGATAACAAATGCATATTCTGGTGTATATTTCACCAGTAATCTCTCATTAAATACAATAAACAACCTTTACCATATATCAGGAAATTCATGCGTCTCTACTGTTCATAGTTTTTTGACTTTCGAAGCCTCGAGATGTGTTCACCTTTCACCTACAAGGACACCTGGTTTCAAAAGTATCCTTTCACATGGTACAGAGGTGGTTCCTTTACCACTTTTGAAATATTCCAGAAAATATATTGATACTCTCACATACCATGCAAGTGGATCCTCACTTCTGCTAATTACTTGTCCAGATAGCTTTGTACTTCCACAGCAGCAGCTGACTGAGGACTGCCCCGGAACTGTTGCATCATAAACTCTCCATACTGACAAGGGATCAGTGCTAGTCAACACTGATAGTTTCGTGACCCTGGCCGGTGTTTGTCGGTCTTCTGTCACCCAGCTTTTGCATTAGCTGGCAACAAGCAGCTTCTTTGTGTTTTTTTGCTGCTACTCGGTTTACAGACAAGTTTTGAAATGTGTATCAAGTAGAGTAGCTACTGCTGTAGACTTTCTCATCTCTACTTTGCGGAAATGGTCCTTCAGGTCTTTTGTTAACCCTTCGACAACAGAAACACACGTGGCCTCTTCAAAAGTTCAGCACACACTGGTGACAATCCCCTTGTCAGGACAATAACCTGAAAGTTGGCATAATTTCTTCAGTATAACACAAACAGTACAATATCTCAAACAAATATATGGCATAAAGTCATAGCTAACACTTTAGCAAGAAAAAAAGCTGCTTAACTTACTTGGCTGCCAGCAGGATAGGACTCTGCACTAAGTTGTGTTGAAACACGCTCATCTAGTTTCAACACAGAACAGCGTCCTGAACAGATGTTCCATTCATCCTCTGTCAGTTGTTCGAAATTCACAGTACTTAGTGTTAGTCTTCACTGCATCTTTCACTTCAACTATTCGCTGTAACAGAGTAGAATTCCACCTCGCTGGCACATCCTGAAACCAATTTTTTTAAACATTAGTTACACCACTGTTTCTTTGGAATGTCGCCAGTCATTCAGTTGCCTTGCAATTACTCTTTAAGAATACTACATTAGCTTTTATCTTTTGCTGAATTGGCTGGAAATGTTTTAGCGCATTCTGCAAAATATGGCTCAATGTACATGCATAGTACCCAAAATGTTTCCATCATAAAATAGATCCTTCACTTTCAATATTTGCTGCAATATCCGTCACAACAAGAAAAACTTTATCAGTCTGAGCTTATCTGTCATGTCTATTAGAAATGCTGGCAGATTGGAAACAGTATGTGGACCATGACATTGGGTACATCCTTGCATCAGACTAAAAAGTGAAATGTTAAGAAGCAAAATGCCTTGTCACCACTATCTAGATTCTATTTCCTGACGATATCGAGCAATCGGTGGCCAGACAAACTGTCATCACAGCTAACAGTCTTACACTTTCACCTTTGCTGGTGTGTATGCCACTGGCAGCATCACACCTGAAACATGGTTCTTGCTTGGGATTTCATAAGCAGGATTAAGAGCCCAAACAAAACCATAAAACCCCAAATCTTCAACAACTGAAAAAGGCTGGAAGTATTTGCTGAATAGTTGAAGAAACTGCCCATCTATCCATTATTTTTCTGAAGTACTCCAATCCTTTTGCGGACATCTCATTATTGCAGTTTGCTGCATTGAGGTGGCTGGACTAGCTTCCCCTCCCACACAGCATGTGCCAAGCAGTCATCACCACCTCTACAGCTGGAGTTTGGCCTACAGAAAAATAGGTATAATATCAGCATGGGCAACGATTAAGTTGACAGCAAAAGTACAATAGAAATGATGCCATTTTCAAATTCTAAAGGAGGCAGGGGTAAAATACAGGGAGCGAAAGGCTATTTACAATTTGTACAGAAACCAGATGGCAGATATAAGAGTCGAGGGACATGAAAGGGAAGCAGTAGTTGGGAAGGGAGTAAGACAGGGTTGTAGCCTCTCCCCGATGTTATTCAATCTGTATATTGAGAAAGCAGTGAAAGAAACAAAAGAAAAATTCGGAGTAGGTATTAAAATCCATGGAGAAGAAATCAAAACTTTGAGGTTCACCGATGACATTGTAATTCTGCCAGAGACAGCAAAGGACTTGGAAGAGCAGTTGAATGGAATTGACAGTGTCTTGATAGGAGTATATAAGATGAACATCAACAAAAGCAAAACGAGGATAATGGAATGTAGTTGAATTAAGAGAGAATTAGATTAGGAAATGAGACACTTAAAGTAGTAAAGGAGTTTTGCTATTTGGGGAGCAAAATAACTGATGATGGTTGAAGTAGAGAGGATATAAAATGTAGACTGGCAATGGCAAGGAAAGAGTTTCTGAAGAAGAGAAATTTGTTAACATTGAGTATAGATTTAAGTGTCAGGAAGTCGTTTCTGAAAGTATTTGTATGGAGTGTAGCCACGAATGGAAGTGAAACATTGACGATAAATAGTTTGGATAAGAAGAAAATAGAAGCTTTCGAAATGTGGTACTACAGAAGAATGCTGAAGATTAGATGGGTAGATCACATAACTAATGAGGGGGTACTGAATAGAATTTTTGTGTAGAGTCTACTATATAGAACTTGCAGCTTGAGTGTTTACTTCATACTAATTGACAGTTGATTCTGTTCTGGACATGTGTGTAGCTTCAAGTTTCTTCTTGGAAAATATTTCCATGCCAAAATTAAACCTAGCAATAGCAACACATTTTCAATAATGTGTATCATCAGGAGACAAAAGGGCAGGTTACTTTAAGCCCACGCTAAAAAAATCCGTTAATTGTTGTTGACATATTAACATATATTTTAAAGAGATGCCGTTGTGTTTAAAATATTCAATAGGCCTATGACATTCATTCTGGAAAGTCACATTTATTACTGCAGTGACAAATTGTTGGATTATGTTCCACCAAAAAATTAGAACATTTATGGAATGGAAGACTTCATTAAAAACAAATATCCATTTCAAATATTTAAATACAATATTTTCAAAGGGTGGACATAAAGTACACCCTCCCCCTTGGTATCGCGAGTGTTAAAATAATAACATTACTAATAATTAGGAGATGCCAGTTGCGAAGCTTCTTAATAAACACATTAGGGCTTATACAGACTTTTGAAACTAGGCGCCCAAATATTAAATACCCTCACAAACGGCAGTGACATTTTATTAGAACTATCGCTATTACATCTGCAACAACAACTCTCTATATATAATATCTGTGTGTGTGTGTGTGTGTGTGTGTGTGTGTGTGTGTGTGTTATACACGAAAAAAAAAAAAAAGTATTTTTCCCGTTACTTACCCAAATCTGACTCCGAAGGTGTTTGTGAAGCCAAATTCGCATGTACGTCGTACGTGTGATTTCTTTAGATGCTGTGATGCTCTCTTGTAAGTTCGACGTCGTTGATTTATAAACACAACACAACCAAAAGCCGGAAAGAGTAACACTGCTCAGTGTTCTGGAACTGCAAGAAATGGAGACAATAGAATATTTGTTCTCTCCAGGTTACCTGTAGAGATAGGCCGTTAAGTGGCAGAGAACAAGAACTGAGCGCGTAAAAGATAACTGCCACAGAAAAATATAGACCTGTGACAGTTACTTCCATAGTCGCTCGAATTCCGTATGGTAACTCTATTTGCACTAACCAAACTAAGTTGACAAACAGTGCGGGGTCTCAGGCGAACCTTACATGTGCAATGCCTTTAAGGTCTCGTATCAGCCACCGATCTCACATTAACTTTGTTTAGTTGTTTGTGCTGAAAGTAGGGAGAACGCACGAAATAGTAAACAGTTCTGATTTGATCCATTATAAATGGTTCTGAAAGCCCGCGACTGAGAAAACAATAGGTGTGTTTAAAAATAACTCATCTGCTACCAGTCACGATTTTCTTTATTTTAATTTTCACACGACGCGTTTCGGGGAATGATTCCTATTTTCAAGCGAGTTTTTTATGTCATTCCTATGTGATGTCGAATTGTGAGATTCTGATTCCTTTCGTTGACTTTACTGCAATATATAATAAAACACGCGATTTTTAGGTGGTTCTCGATCTTTTTGTGAAGTTAGTGGCGAAATTTGGAATAATTTCTACTCATAGTTTCCTTATTGTCCATTTGTGAACACACACACTTGACACTAAACATCACACACAACTTGTACACTTTTAAACATCGAATTTGTTTGTGTAAAATGTTTTTCGATGATCGATAACATTTTACACAAACAAAATATTTACACAGATGTTCCTACAAGTAGTCAACAGAGATGATAGGTCTTCCACACAGTACAATATGTTTTTGTGGAGAGATTATTTACCTTAACAAAACAAATGATTCAAATGGCTTTGAGCTCTATGGGACTTAACTTCTGAAGTCATCAGTCCTCTAGAACTTAGAACTACGTAAACCTAACTAACCTCAGGACATCACACACATCGTTGCCCGCGGCCGGATTCGGACCTGCGAACGTAGCGGACTCGCGGTTCCTGACTGCAGCGCCTAGAAATGCTCGGCCACTCCGGCCGGCTTTACCTAAACAATATGGATCAAAATTTACTTATTTCTATGTTACAATTGTGCTTATTTCAATGTGTTCCTATTTTTATTTAAGCATACTGTCGAAACATCTGATGTTTAAAAGTGTACAACAAGTTGTCTATGATTATTAGTATGTGCGAGACTCTGCACAAATAAACTGAAAGAACACATTCTTCTAAATTTCGCCACTAACTTCACAAAAAGATCGACAACCAACTAAAAATCGCGTGTTTTCTTATATATTGCAGTGAAGTCAACGAAATGAAGCAGAATCTCACGCATCGACAACATCACATAGGAATGACATAACAAACACAAAAAACGCACTTGAAAATGGGAATCATTTTCTGAAACACGTTGCGCGAAAAAGAAAATCGCGACTGCTAACAGATGAGTCATTTATAAACAAACCTATTGTACACAGTTCTAGGTAATCGCAAATCATGTAGGCCATTGTTTCAAGAAAGGATGATCCTGCCACTTCCTTGCATATATATACTTGAAAATATAATGTATCTAAAGCAAAACTTACATACAAAAAGACCGCTCATCACTCAAAATCACACAATACACAGCTATGATACGAGACAAAAATTTAATGTACATGTTCAAAGTGCCAACGCAAAGTTATTTCAAAACAGCCTTATCCATCCTAGTATCAAACTATACAATGCCTTACTAGATACCACTAAACACATACAAAACATTGGTCACTTCAAATCTAAGCTGAAGTCGTACCTCGTTGATCAGTGCTTTTGCACAGTAAATGAATACCTACAAAACAAAATTTTTCTGTGTTTACTCAATGTAGTCTCATTCAGAAGAACATTTGTATTTTATCTCTCTGTATATAGCGTAACTACATTTATTTAAGTATTCATCATTCATTGATATATTAATGTGTGTTATTATGTACAAAGGTATATTATATGTAAAACTGTTAATATTAACAAACAAATCCAAATATCTCTTGCACATTGTGCAGCTGTAGATTAAATGGATCAATAAATTAAAAAAATATCAAAAGATGGCCCGTGGTCTCAGAGTTATTTCCCTGACCTATGGAACACCTTCCAGATGATCTATCCCTCTCCTTCGTCGCTCGAATTCCTCTCAGATGTCGCGAAGGCGTAGTATGATCTTCGGCAAACAGACAACGCGAGCCAGTGTTGGCAGTTATCGAAATAATTGATAGCTTCAGGTGGGCGGTTATCACAGGAACTGCTGCTACTCAGTAACCAGGTATTTCTAGCAGTTACATTATTTTGTGCCACATCTAGTCCACTGCATTAACTTTGGTCTCGTGAGGAGTAACTACGCTGTGAAGGCAGCCTACTGAATTTAACTGATGCAGATTATGAGACGTACAGATTGTGAATGTTTGCTTTTGTTTTCTTTTATTAACTTTTTCTCTAGATGTCCAAATATTGCTAGTCTGTCCATGAATGAGTTTCGTCTGATAAAGGGGACGTCACACGTTCAATAGTATTATCAAACTGCCAATATATTGACCGTCTGAGAGGCGTATTGATGAGCAGGATTGATGGAGCTGAAAATAGTCTCGGTATTGTCAATACATACTGAGCGTGTGAGGTCAAATATTGACGGTTTGATGATATTCTCCATCCAGGTGTTGACAGAGCTTCAGGAAGCAGCCACGCGGCGTTAGCCTGCACTGTTTTTTTCAATAAACGATTTATTGTGTTTTTTTTCCAATTCGCCATTGTGTACACCATAGACTCTATTTTTAAGGAGCCTTTTAATACAAAAGAATTTTAACAGCCTATGCAGGGGTAATCATGGTATATGCCACTTTGGGATGGTTAACGGAGGATATGACATTGCTTACGATATTAATTAGATTGGTGTTATATAGCAGTGTGGAAATACAATCCCATGTCAAAAAATATGTCGTATATCTACAATGACTACTAAGAAGTCTGCAAAATGTACGTCAGTTTCATCAGATTCTCGCAAAGTGTAAAGAAAAAATACGTTAATCGTCTAAACAGGTCCTAGCTAGGTAGATGCAATTGGTTCACAGGTTTCCATAGAATTTTACTAATTGTCCTTGCTGACACACAACTAAACTTCGAGCACTAGCATTGCCTGTCTGTCGCCAATCGCCATACATCTCGAAGACACTCCTAATCTATTGTAGAATGCGACTCCCTCTCTCATTAACACATTTTGCTTCTGTACTTTGTCGTGTATCAACAATAAAGTGCGCGTCATTTACGACGGCGGCCGAGTTTAGGTTCGTTCTGCGCATCTGATGTCACAAAGCACAGTCAGCCAATGAACAGAGAACGACGTTGCCACAGCTCGACTGCAGTGCAGAGCGCGAACGAGTGCCTTCAGTTTTAGAAACGTTCAGTCATAAATAAAGTAATTGAACAAAAGCAGTGTCTTGGTAGCGGGCTTTCTTTTACAGAAAGTTTGGAAAAGGCATTCTTTATACCAATTGCTTCACATTCTATTAATTAATTAAACCAAACAAGCAGTAAGCCTCCTAATTCAGGCGATAGCAAGGAAAGGTATTTGTATCATTCTCACTAACTGCTTCTTCGTAATAAAGAACAGTGGTAATTGTTTACTTCCTGTTGTACTTCGACGTAACGTGAGTAATTCATAGTCAGACCAACAGTGTTTGTCGGTATTCTGCGTGATAGTTTAAAGTTGTCTGGGGGCTGTGTTGAATGGCGGGCTGTGTTAGCATAATGGTTAAAGTGTATGGCTGCTAAGGAAAAGGTTCCGAGTGCAAGCCTTGGTCGGTGTTTAATATTTTCTTTATTTACAAATAATATCAAGTGTCTTACTTCATGAATTTTATTTGTTTGAATTTTTTGAAATCTCTAATGGCAACTAAAATCGACCATATGGAAAGTATACACTATGCACTGGTTTACTACATATAATGCTGCACAATAACTGCGTTGAACTTAGAAACAAAATTAAGCCATTTATGGGGGGAAGGTATCAGTCAAGAAGATGTGTAAAAATCAAATTTTTGGGCCAAATAGTTTTTGTGAAATCGAATGATAAAGTGTGCCAAAGCAGTCGAAACACCATGTTTCTGCACAGGCGAGCAGTGCAATGATGACAAAATCGCACACATCGCGGAATGCGGGGAGCACGTGTCTGTAGCAGCGAAAGGGTTAATGCGGCCGTGGTGGCTTTACTTCATAAACTGCACGCTCCCACCTAAACGTAAGTTTGCGAACTATACTATACTATGGCACTGCTTCTCTTGGCGCGTACAACTGGCAACGCAGCAATCTCCCGCATCTGGGCGAGCATGCGCGAACTGCCAAGATAAAAGAATTGAACTATAGTAACTTTTCGTACGATGCAGAAGTCATCAGAGATGCTTCTGATTTTAGTCAATAAATTAACGTGAGACCAGTCGTTCGTTTTTTCAACCAGTCTCGGACTCATTTCATAATTTTCGATGCTTTTTGTTGCTTGCAAGCTATAGATAATATACTGCTCGCACGCTTTATTTTGGCTGTTCGACATCTTAATCTTGTGAAAAGGCGGTATCAACTGACAGTTTTTGTCAATGTTATTGATAGTGTGAGGTCGTTCAATGTACTGAAGGCTTCACAAAGTAGTTTAGTCAATAAATATTGAAGTTTGTAGGCCCCTTTAGGTTACAGAGAAACAAAATTTAAAACTGATGTAAGACAATTGTTGTGTCCTAGGACATTCAAGCAGTTTGAGTGGTGATAAAAGCTTCATCATGATGTACCCTCTCCTAATTGATAACAAGATTCCCAGAAAAGACTAGTTATCTTCCAACTGACCTGTGGTCTCTGCTACGAATTTCAAAGGAGAGCATATAATAAACTTTGATGTGTGAATGAAATATGAGCAGAAATACTGAAGAGTGCGACTAAAATTAAGAGTTTGTGCAATATAAAAAATTTTCGACAGTCTTCCTCATTATTTAAGCAAAATGCCTAAATCTGACTCAAGGAAAGATCCAAATGAAAGAAGAAAGAAGGTAGAGGAAGATCCTCATAAAAGAAATGAAGTGGCTTGCAGTAGAGGTGACTAAAAGTTTTACAGACTTGTGCGAAAACATAAGTTGAAATGTGTAAAAAGTGACATGTAGTGTCATACTGCGATTAATGATGCTATATGTCTCTTTAGGTTATCAATGGCAGGCATTATAAAAAATTGAAAGATTATTAGGTGTGTGTGTGTGTGTGTGTGTGTGTGTGTGTGTGTGTGTGTGTGTGTGTGTGTGTGTGTGGACAATAATATTGTAAGTGCCTCTATATCTGAAAATAAGCTGGTGGTCATAGAGAACATTCTGCAGAGGCATGTAACCATTGAAACTGTTGGAACTAGCACAGCGAATAAGTAATTCTGAACCAGGAAAAGCAGGAATAAGGCAAAACTATATTTCAACATCTATTACATAGAATAGCGCATTTACAGTCAGTGGTTAAGATAACACCATAGAGTATAGAAAGCAGTCACACACTCAGTGCACTACACTATCCCACATACACATCCACGTAGAAAATTAGTATTCATATACCTCCAAGTTGCACAGAGTACAACTTAATCATAGCTAACACTTGGTTTAAGAATCATGAAAGAAGGTTGTATACATGGAAGAACCCTGGAGATACTAAAACGTTTCAGATAGATTATATAATGGCAAGACAGAGATTTAGGAACCAGGTTTAAAATTGTAAAACAATTCCAGGGGCAGATGTGGACTGTTACCACAATCTATTGGTTATGACCTGTAGATTAAAACTGAAGAAGCTGCAAAAAGGTGGGAATTTAAGGAAATGGGATCTGGATAAACTGAAAGAAACAGAGGTTGTACAGAATTTCAGGGAGAGCATAAGGGAACAATTGACAGAAATGGGGGAAAGAAATACAGTAGAAGAAGAATGGGTAGCTTTGAGGGATGAAGTAGTGAAGGCAGCAGAGGATCAAGTACGTAAAAACACGAGGCCTAGCAGAAATCCTTGGATAACAAAAGAAATATTGAATTTAATTGATGAAAGGAGAAAATATAAAAATGCAGTAAATGAAGCAGGCAAAAAGGAATACAAACATCTCAAAAATGAGATCGATAGGAAGTGCAAAATGGCTAAGCAGGCATGGATAGAGGACAAATGTAAGGATGTAGAGGCTTATCTCACTAGCAGTAAGATATACACTGCCTACAGGAACATTAAAGAGACCTTTGGAGAAAAGAGAGCCACTTATTTGAATATTAAGAGCTCAGATTGAAACCCAGTTCTAAGCAAAGAAGGGGAAGCAGAAAGGTCTATACAAGGGCGATGTACTTGAGGACAATATTATGGAAATGGAAGAGGATGTAGATGAAGATGAAATGGGAGATATGATGATACGATACTGCGTGAAGAGTTTGACAGAGCACTGAAAGACCTGAGTCGAAACAAGGCCCCGGAGTAGACAACATTCCATTGAAGCTACTGACGGCCTTGGGAGAGGCAGTCCTGACATAACTCTACCATCTGGTGAGCAAGATGTATGAAACAGGCGAAATACTCTCAGATTTCAAGAAGAATATAATAATTCCAATCCCAAAAAAAGCAGGTGTTGACAGATGTGAAACTTACCGAACAATCAGTTTAATAAGCCACAGCTGCAAAATACTAACACGAATTGTTTCCATACGAATGGAAAAACTAGTAGAAGCCGACCTCGGGGAAGATCAGTTTGGATTCCGTAGAAATACTGGAACACGTGAGGCAATACTGACCTTACGACTTATCTTAGAAGAAAGATTAAGGAAAGGCAAACCTACATTTCTAGCATTTGTAGACTCAGAGAAAGCGTTTGACAATGTTGACTGGAATACTCTCTTTCAAATTCTGAAGGTGGCAGGGGTAAAATACAGGGAGCGAAAGGCTATTTACAATTTGTACAGAAACCAGATGGCAGTTATAAGAGTTGAGGGACATGAAAGGGAAGCAGTGGTTGGAAAGGGAGTGAGACAGGGTTGTAGCCTCTCCCCAATGTTATTCAGTCTGTATATTGAGCGACACTAAAAGAAACAAAAGAGAAATTCGGAGTAGGTATTAAAATCCATGGAGAAGAAATAAAAACTTTGAGGTTCGCCGATGACACTGTAATTCTGTCAGAGACAGCAAAGGACTTGGAAGAGCAGTTGAACGGAATGGACGGTGTCTTGAAAGGAGAATATAAGATGAACATCAACAGAAGCAAAACGAGGATAATAGAATGTAGTCGAATTAAGTCGGGTGATGGTGAGGGAATTAGGAAATGAGACACTTAAAGTAGTAAAGGAGTTTTGCTATTTGGGGAGCAAAATAACTGGTGATGGTCAAAGTAGAGAGGATATAAAATGTAGATTGGCAATGGTAAGGAAAGCGTTTCTGAAGAAGAGAAATTTGTTAACATCGAGTATAGATTTAAGTGTCAAGAAATCATTTCTGAAAGACCACAACAACAACAACATATCCCCAACACCCCACAAATATTTCGGATGTCAAATCCACAAATCAAACCATATTGTCTCACTATCTTCTTTTACAGTCTACTTCAATGTTCCCTTGCTCTACGTTATCCCTTATCAAATGGTGCTTTGCATCAATGTGTTTGGTTCTGACACTAATTACATTATTTTTGGTTAAATTTATAACTCCCTCATCACAGACTATCTGGGTGAGTTCTGTACTGACACTGCTCTCTATATGCACTTCCTTAGAACCCTGACCCTCAATGTTTCTTGAACTGTGTGTAATACAGCCATATACTCCACTCCTACAGTGCTCAAGGCAACTGTTTTCTGTCCTTTACAGGACCTGGTTGTCAGTTCCTCCACTGATCTAAAACAACACCCAGTAATGAAATGTCTGCTCTCCAACTCAGATCCCCAAGCAGCACCACTATAGCCCTCGAGTTTTATATTTCCCTTTCTACAATACGTTAATTTATAATCTGTTTCCTTTAGATATCTAAATATCCTTATAATGTCTCTCCAACGTTTCTCTCTTGGGCTTTTGCAGAATCTGCTTACATTTGTGGCGGAAACAATATCAGACCTTGATATTTGTGACAAATACAAAAAGCTCCCTAATGCCTCTAAATATGGTACATTTGCACTCTATTTCTTCTTCATTAGTCGTTAACTTGGCTGCAGGTTCGAACAGTGCAGCAATAGGTGTACAGTCATTTATGCCACACTCTTCCAATATTCGTTGTGTATGTTGGTCTATGCATCAATCTTCTGTCATCTTATTTTTTTAAATCTTCATACCCAAGTATTGTTTTACCACTCCCAAGTCATGCATTTTAAACTTCGGTTTCAATTGTATTTTAAAATTATTCATCTGACTTCATCAATAATTAGAATGAAGAAATCATTGACCGATATAGCCATTACTGTGACCTCTTGTAATGGTACTTTGACTACCGCGCCTCCGCCAATACAAAGATATGATTTACGACCGCGCATGCAGAAGAGCGCTGCGCCAGTGACCGATTTTTAAAAATAATTTTGATCTTTTTCATTTACTCTTGCGTAGGTGTTTGTTTTTAACAACTAACTGATTACTTTCTCTCCTGTCTATATACTTCCAAGACGTGTACTTTTTGGCGCTGTGTTAAATATGCTTTTAAGTGGAAATTAAAACTATATTACGAAACGAAGTTATTTCAGAAGTGATTCGAAATGGTTATCGTCAAATTTATAAATTAATCCTGACAGTTACAACTTTTCATCATACAGAGAACAAGAGGACTAACGAACAATGAAAAAAAGGACATCCTACAATAAAATTAAGAAGTATTCCAGACGCAGTCACGAAGACTATAATATAATAAATACTACGTTTCTAACAGAATTATAAGGTATATTTCAACTTATTTCTGATGCTATTTCCTTACAGTCGCTTTTTGTAGTGTTCACGACCCAGTCTGCCATTCACGGTCAAATTACAGCACTATCTCAATCAGTAATATGGATTTCGCCTTATACGTAACTTATTCCATCAAAATTCAAAACCCAATCAGATTTTCTATTTTGTATTTCACGACAGAACCCCGAGGAAAGGAAACACTACAATTGGCGTCCTGGTGACAGGACTTGCAATCTTTGGATTTGATACAAGTGCATTTATTATAAATTTTGGACATTTTATCTAATTTGAATCACTTAATAGTACCCGAAAATGAATTTGGACTAATTCTCATTCAATTCAATTGTAATGTTACGTGCATGAAATTTACAACAATATTGTTTTCCCTGTTATTAATTCGTGGTAATTTTCATTTTCATCCTGAGGAAATTAATTTGTTAAAAAGGAAAAGGATAACGTTCCATAAAATAATTTGCATGGAAGCGAAAGAAAAATTTTGGATTGAAAACTGTATATATCTGACGCTACATTTGCAACGTAAGACTGAAGAACAAAAAAAAAATGGTGAGTACAGAAATTTACATATTTTCCAGTTTCAAGCAGCCATCTGTACTTTCTTTATTCCGATCCATTTATATCGAAATTATTTTTTCCCAAATTGTAGTTAAAATTGATTTACTGTTATTGCAAATGACAAGTGAAGAGCATATTCACAGTCATTTATTTGTGAGAGGGGAATTCAATTTCTAATTAAAAATCATATAGAAATATCCATTTCCATCAGAGAAATTTCAGATTACGAAAATCGAAAGATGGACGCTAGATGCTTAGAAATTGATTCTGCGGACGAGCTTAGTGAAAGTGACACATTGCAAAACATGTCCGACAGTCAAATTAATATTGCACTTAATAGTGAAGATGTTCAAGACATAATTTTACCGGATCGATTAAGACAACAAGCCCTATATTTAAACAGATATACAGGCGAATGGAGAGGGAGTACTACGCGACAAAACCAAACATCAATCAGACACGAAAAAATGTCGAAACTAAGACACAGGACCCTGATATGCTCAACCAGATTCTGAAGTTACTTGGTAACGAAAACAGAAAATTTGACACTTTAGACAAAGTACTTGACGCATTAGACGAGAAAAATGACAATTTAAAACGTGACATTGGGAAATTTGACACTAAATTCGATGAACTGACACGGGACATAAAACAATATTTTGAAAAACAATCGAGACAAATTGCTGACTTGACAGAAACCACCAGTAATCTTGGAAGGAAATTTACTGACTTATCAGACAAGGTTACGAGACAAGAAAAGGTATTTGTGGAATTCAGTGACGAGACAAAAACTGACTTACGACGATGTAACGAGGAATTGTTAACAGTAGTTTTTGAACGACAGAAGACCAGTACCCAAGTTGACGAATTACGACAGTCACACAATTCCGTAAAAATAAACCAAGAACACTTAGACCTGACGATTACAGACCTTTCAGACAGATTACATGATGTAACATTGGAGCAGAAGTAGCATCTTTAAAGAATGACGCAACTCTAGCAGAGAAACTTGTACATGAATGCAAATTATGTGATGATTATTTAGATGAGACGTTTGAGGCAATAACACAGATCATTTTAGATAAGACAAAGGAACAAGTAAAGGGAAAAACAGATAATACTCAGAAAGAAGTACGCAAACTTAAAGAAAATGTAATACCAAGTTTGTCAGTGATACCAAAACCCATAACAGGCAACCAAAAGACAAATGAGAATTCGAATAATGCTAGGCCCAGCACACAGCCGAAAATAGGATTACCAATGAGTGATACAAATCCCAATGAACCATTTTCAATGCTACCACAAGATCAAAATTACCATCAGACATCACCACATACTATGCACAGTTTGACACAAAATGTAGGACCCGTGATACCATCGGGAGTAGCTGCTGAAATATTAGTACGGCATGGATACTTTCAGACATTTTCATGTGATGAGAAAGACAAAGTGCACCCGATTGTTTTCATCGGCTCTTTTGACGGTAATTTCCAGAGACATTGGTTAGAAGCTGATAAAATTCGATATGTTACGAATTTGTTACGTAGAAGAGCAGCTAAGTGGGGAGCAGCAATGAAAACGACGATTTTTTACATTTAAACAGTTGGAACAAGCATTTCTTGAGGAATTCTGGTCGATCACAGAACATCAAAGTTTAAAACGAGAAGTATACAATCCAGAAATTTACAACCCGAAGAAAGAGACTTTACGTCAATACTTTGAAAGCTACCTAGACAAAACATTATATTGGACAAAACCAGCAGATTTACCAGACGTAATTCTACATCTACATCTACATCCATACTCCGCAAGCCACCTGACGGTGTGTAGCGGAGGGTACTTTCACTACTTCTATCGATTCTCCCTTCTATTCCAGTCTCGTATTGTACGTGGGAAGAAGGATTGTCGGTATGCTTCTGTGTGGGCTCTAATCTCTCTGATTTTATCCTCATGGTCTCTTCGCGAGATATACGTAGGAGGGAGCAATATACTGCTTGACTCTTCGGTGAAGGTATGTTCTCGAAACTTTAACAAAAGCGCATACCGGGCTTCTGAGCTTCTCTCCTGCAGAATCTTCCACTGGAGTTTATCTATCATCTCCGTAACGCTTTCGCAATTACTAAATGATCCTGTAACAAAGCGCGCTGCTCTCCGTTGGATCTTCTCTATCTCTTCTATCAACCCTATCTGGTGCGGATCCCACACTGCTGAGCAGTATTCGACCAGTGGGCGAACAAGCGTACTGTAACCTACTTCCTTTGTTGTGGGATTGCATTTCCTTAGGATTCTTCCAATGAATCTCAGTCTGGCATCTGCTTTACCGACGATCAACTTTATATGATCATTCCATTTTAAATCACTCCTAATGCGTACTCCCAGATAATTTATGGAATTAACTGCTTCCAGTTGCTGACCTGCTATTTTGTAGCTAAATGATAAGGGACCTATCTTTCTATGTATTCGCATCATTCATTAGAACGCTTAAAAGCCACTTACTACTTCCTTACCGTGATAAATTAATAGGATTGTCCGAGGACAACATAAAGAATTTTTTCAGTTATGTTGATGAGATAGATGTTGTTTACAGAGATGAGATTAGGAATTTCAATCAACTGTATCCGATCCATCCAAGCAGTTCGCATACGCACAACAACAGAAATGACAGAGGCTATTGGAATCCGCCTCCAACACCACAACAAAACACTCAAAGAAACAATTCGCACTGCACTGGGACAACTCCATTCAATATTAGGAGAAACAACTCGCAGCATTGGCGAGGAAACGGTGATTATTACTATAATGGTTATCCGAATAGTAATTACAATCAGAACAATAACAGTTATATTCAAAATAACAACAACAGAAAAGGAACCGAAATCATAGAGATCAAAGAAGAGAGGATAACAGGTACCATCCAGAATATTTTCAGAGAAACAACAGACAACAACATCCAAACATGTATTGCAGGAATAACAGTAATGGCAATAGCAGTTACAGTCATGGGCGAAACAATGTATTGGGAAATCACAATGGACCAGACCACTGCCACGACACATGCAATACAGCAACCCTCAACCAAACAGCTGATACTTGGGTGACACGCGACTGAAATGTAAATATTATTGAGTTGGGCAACGACCCCAACCCGCAGAAACAGCCGAATTTGCCGGAAAACGACTGACCTAAGCGGTCGAGTTACAGTCGATAGGGAGCAGAGCGCAAACGGAACCGACGATTTGTTTTCTCCGATATGATGACAGTAAGAAAATAGAAAAAGAATTATATCAGGATGCAGATTTTAATAGTACCAGTAAAACCAGTAAAACAAAAAAGATTATTCAGCCTATAACACGAGTTATGACTGGTAGTTATGAAGTGGAAGTAATGTTAGATATAGGAGCAGCAGCAAGTGTCATTTCAATGTCTTTATATAATGAACTCAAACAAGTAATGAACATACAAACATTGGCAGTACAGAATTGTCACATTATAAGTGCCACCGGTAACAAATCAAAGAATGTGAAATTTCAAGCTCTCATTAACTTCACATTTTCAAATACACCACTCATTTACGGTTTTCTGGTAGTAGACAAATTAGTTATGCATTACATATTACGAATTTACTTTTTGAATTAATGTCAACCAACAACAACTTACAACAGAGTTAACACAGGGTAAAACTTAAACAGTAAACAAGGTAAGTTTGAACAGTTACATTTTGTGTATCCACCAGCAACAAACATATGTAATTTAACTTTTAAGGTAGCTGTATCTCAGGGAATTAAACCTAATGATTTATATGAGAAATGCACAGAATCCGAATATTTGACGAAGGATCAACAACTTGAATTATTGAAGTTTTGTAGCAATTTGCTGAGGTATTTGTGGACAAATCTGGAATTATTAGAGGGTTATACTTATGAGATGGATGTTAAAACATACTGTTGAACATATTATAATATTCCTTGGTCAAAGAAACCCACAGTTTTGAAAGAGAGTGAAAGAATGCAAGATTGGGGTATCACTGAAAGGTCACATTCACCATATTGCAGTCCGATCCTAGCAGTTAATAAAGAGGATGGTAGTGTAAGGTTAGTGCTGGATGTACGAGAAATTAACAAAGTCATATTCCCAATCTGCATCTGACCTATAAACTTTGAAGAACAACTTTTAAAATTTCATAATGTACAGCATTTAACCAATATCGACCTCTGCTCATCGTTTTAGCAGGTGAACCTCCATAAAAACAGCCGTAAATACACTGCATTTCTATGTGAGGGACATAGTTATCAATTTTGTGTTCTACCCTTTGGTCTTCGAGTGAGTGCTGGAGTATTTATTGAAGCCTTGGATGCTGTTCTTGGACCACAATTGTTATCGCAAATCACAGTTTATGTTGAAGACAATGTCATTGCCACCACTACTTGGGAAGAACATGATAATGTTTTGATGCAACTTTTGACTAAATTTTTGATGCAGGTGTCAGTATCAATTTATCAAAAACGAAGTTACTTCTTCTATAACAGACACCAGGGCCTGCCTTAGATTATTTCAACTAATCTTTAGCAAGGCTTCATGCAAACATCTGTTCCAGCAAAGGACACTCTGCTTCAATTCATAGACGCCTTTCTTCAATCGCCAAATCTTCCATTTTTCTAGATGAGTTTTTCTAGTTTCTTCTGGTGGGATCATATACAGGGTGAGTGACCTAACATTAACCCTGGATATAGTTCGTACATCACATCAAATGCTGACGAATCGATTCTACAGACCGAACGTGAGGAGAGGGGCTAGTTAATTGGTTATACAAACCATAAAAGAATGCACGGAAGTATGTTTTTTAACACAAACCTACATTTTTTTAAAAATGGAAACCCGTTAGTTTTGTTAGCACATCTGAACATATAAACAAATACGTAATCAGTGCCGTTTGTTGCATTGTTAAATGTTAATTACATCCGGAGATATTGTAACCTAAAGTTGATGCTTGAGTAGCACTCCTCCGCTGTTCGATCGTGTGTATCGGATAGCACCGAATTGCGTAGGGATCCAAAGGGAACGGTGATGGACCTTAGGTACAGAAGAGACTGGAACAGCACATTACGTCCACATGCTAACACCTTTTTATTGGTCTTTTCCACTGACGCACATGTACATTACCATGAGGGGTGAGCTTCACGTACATACGTGGTTTCCAATTACGGAGTGGAATAGTGTGTGTCCCGACATGTCAGGCCAATAGATGCTCAATGTGGTGGCCATCATTTGCTGCTCACAATTGCAATCTCTGGCGTAATGAATGTCGTACACGCCGCAGTACATCTGGTGTAATGTCGACGCAGGCTGCCACAATACGTTGTTTCATATCCTCTGGGGTTGTAGGCAGGTCACGGCACACATTCTCCTTTAATGCACCCCACAGAAAGAGGTCCAGAGGTGAAAGATCAGGAGAAAGGGCTGACCAATTTATGCGTCCTGCACGTCCTATGAAACGCCCGTCGAACGTGTACCTCACCCCTCATGGTAATGTACATGTGCGTCAGTGAAAAAGACCAATAAAAAGGGGTGTTAGCATGTGGACGTAATGTGCTGTTCCAGTCTCTTCTGTACCTAAGGTCCATCACCATTCCCTTTGGATCCCTGCGTAATCCGGTGCTCTCCGACACACACGATCGAACAGCAGAGGATTGGTACTCAAGCGTCAACTTTAGGTTACAATATCTCCGGATGTAATTAACATTTTACAATGCAACAAACGGCACTGATTACGTATTTGTTTATATGTTCAGATGTGATAACAAAACTAACGGGGTTTCGTTAAAAAAAACGTAGGTTTGTGTTAAAAAACATACTTCCGTGCATTTTTGTATGGTTTGTATTAAACAATTACACTAACCCCTTTCCTCACGTTCGGTCTGTGGAATCGATTCGTCAGTATTTGATGTGGTCTACGAAATATATCCAGCGGTAACGTTAGGTGACTCACCCTGTGTATTTCTTCAGCTAACTTTCCAGTTAACTAAGCTGCCTTCATATCCATTTGGTGAATTAATAAAGCTTCCTTAATTGTTAAGGCTAAAAGGTACCACTGGCGAAAACATCTCTCTGTAATCTGTCCCTTCACTTTGTGAATACCCCTTCCTGCAAGTCATGCTTTATATTTTCGTGTTGTGCTATCATGATATCTTAGGCTAAACACTCATTGGGCTGTAACGGATTTTTCCTTTCTGACATTTCAACCAACTCGAAAGTTTCATTTTGATAAAATGACTAATTCTGTTTTCATAGCTTCTCTCCATTTAAGATAATTTTGATCACTCATAGCCTCTTCAACTGTTGTACATTCGTCATTAAAAGATTGGGTTCGATACATTTCATAATCAGGGTATTCTTTAGGTTTAGGTACATGAGAAGAATGTCTCAAAACATTTTCTTCCTGTTCTTTATCCTCTAAAACTTCATCGTACTAGAATATCTCTTTGTGTTGATTGCCATCTTCTCTTCCTCTCCTTCATTTTCTGTTTCTTTTTCAGAATTATTACTTCTTGCACTTGGCGATGTTAATTAAGTGGTTGTACTCTCTCAATGATCCTCTTTTAGTTCAGTTTTATTATTCTCAAGGAATACAACTCTCTGCTAGTCAGTATCTTCATATTCATAGGATTCATGAGTCGGTAACCCTTTGAGTCTTCATAATAGCCTATAAAAATATATTTCTTGTACTTTAGGCGAGATCTGTGCCATAGCCTCACATCTTAAAACTTCTAAGTTGCTTAGATTAGGCTTCTTCACTGTCCACACTTCGTAGAATGTTCTATTTTTTACCACTTTGCTAGGCAATCGATTGATAAAATACCCAGTTGTCGACACCGCCTCTTCCGAAAAAACATTTAGGTAACCCACCATCAGTTAACCTACTTCTTGCTTTTCCAACAATAGTCCTATTTACTCTATCCGCAACTCCATTCTGCTGGTCAGTATCTGATGGTGATTTGGTGTCTAATTACTACTTCCTTCAAATTTTTCTTGAATTTTTGATTGGTGTCCTCTGTCCCATTATCAGATCTAACAACTTTAACCTTCTTTCCCATTTCTCTTTCTACCATATTACGAAATTTCTCAAAAATTCCATTCACTTGAGCCTTAGAACTTGAAACATAAACATTATTATATCTTGAATAGTCGTCTATAATTGTAACAAAATAATGGCTTCCTCCTGTAGCATCACACTTCATTCATCCACAAACAACCATATGTATTAAATGCAGGACATTTGATCTTCTGCTTTTGCTGGGCTGAAAGGATAGTCTAGCCTGTACACATATTTCACAGATTTCTTTACATTTACTGCAATCTTCCATTCCTGTCACCATATCCTTTAATAATGATGTGCCTCGAATATTCTCAATGAATATTTTGTAAATAGCGTCATCACCCCACCCATCATTTCTGCCTCTGATGCAGAAGTATTGCTCACTTGTGCAAAACAGACAAGAAGTGAGAAGTTTACTTGGACCCGAATCACATTAAATGATATTCATAAGCCCATAAACAAATTAAGTAATTCCAAAACAGAAGATTATTATGGACTCAGTAATCTCATCATTAAATGTATAGCAAAAGAAATTGAAATGCCACTTCTGTCACTCTAAGAGTACTTGATGAAGGAATATTCCCTGACTGTCTTAAGCTCACAGTTACTTTGCCTGTGTATAAAAAAGGTGAAAGAACCCCCCCCCCCCCTCCCCTAATAACTACAGACCCATTTCAATAGTACCAATCATATCCAAGTTAGTAGAAAATTGTAAATAAAATAGAAAGAAACTTCCACATGGGAAAAATATATTAAAAACAAAGATTCTAAGACTTACCAAGCGGGAAAGCGCCGGCAGACAGGCACAATGAACAAAACACACAAACACACACACAGAATTACTAGCTTTCGCAACCGATGGTTGCTTCATCAGGAAGGAGAGGGAAAGACGAAAGGATGTGGATTTTAAGGGAGAGGGTAAGGAGTCATTCCAATCCTGGGAGCAGAAAGACTTCCCTTAGGGGGAAAAAAAGGACAGGTGTACACTCGCGCGCCCACACACACACACACACACACACACACACACACACACACACACACACATATATATCCATCCGCACATACGTATGTGCGGATGGATATGTGTGTGTGTGTGTGTGTGTGTGTGTGTGTGTGTGTGTGTGTGTGTGTGTGTGTGTGTGGGCGAGTGTACACCTGTCCTTTTTTTCCCCCTAAGGGAAGCCTTTCCGCCCCCGGGATTGGAATGACTCCTTACCCTCTCCCTTAAAACCCACATCCTTTCGTCTTTCCCTCTCCTTCCTGGAGAAGCAACCATCGGTTGCGAAAGCTAGTAATTCTGTTTGTGTGTTTTGTTCATTGTGCCTGTCTGCTGGCGCTTTCCCGCTTGGTAAGTCTTGGAATCTTTGTTTTTAATATATTAGTAGAAAATTGTGTGCATAAGAAGATATACAGGTATTTTGAAACCAACAAAATTTTAAATGAACAACAGTTTGGCTTCAGGTCACACCTATGAAGTGTAAAAGCAGTAGAAGCTTTGGTAAGCAATGTTTATGAAGGGTATGAAAAAAGGGTATCAATGTCTGGAACACCTAAGTAAAGCTTTTGACTCAGTGTCACGTGACATACTCATCAAAAAGTTAAAATACTACGGCATTGAAGATGACGCACTCTGACTATTCAGATCTTATCCAAGCGATAGGTTGCAACTTGTATATGCAAATAAGCAGAGGTCAGAAATACTCCCTATAGAAAGAGGAATACCCCAAGGCTCTGTTCTTGGACCTTTTCTGTTCATTGGCCACGTTAATGACTTCTCGAATTACGTACCATGTAAGGACATACTATATGCTGATGATATGACATTAATAAGTACAGGAGAGAACTTACAGAGTGTGCTGGACAAAAATAGAGAAATGGGAAGTGGCTAATTACTGGTGTCAGGCTAACCAGCTGTGCATAAATCAAACAAAAACAGAAGAAATAGTATTTAATCACAAAGTAACTAAAAATGAAAACAAAACAGTGAAATTACTTGGACTAATCATAGACCAAAAGCTCTCATGGGAAGGACACACCAATTATCTATGTAGTAAGCTAGCACAAGTACTTTTCTTATTGTATAAATTAAGAAACAGTGTGAGCAAGCAATTGCTACTCCACTTGTACTATGCTTTTTTTCATTCCCAACTGCAATATGGAATATTGCTTTGGGGTAACTCCCCAGGGGCTGAATGTATTTTCAGATGGCAGAAGAAAGCAATCAGGTGCATGGAGGGGTTAGCACCCAGAGAGTCCTGCAGAAATTATTTTAAATCTCTTGGTGTAATGACAGTACCAAGCATGTACATATATAACTGTCTAATATATGCCAGAGAAAACCTGAAAAAATTGAATATGAGATGTGATGTGCATGCACACAGTACAAGAAACAGTCGCCTGCTGGACTTGCCTTCCACAAGACTTGCTGTAGTCCATAATAACTATAAGTATTTAAGCATAAATTTTTTCAATAAGTTACCATGCTCAGCTCGCGCAGTACCACTAAATAAATATAAGAATACATTGCAAACCTGGCTAAAAAAACAACAAATTCTATACAACTGAAGAATTCTTAGAAACTAATCATCAAAATATATGTTTTACCTATGTTATCCCTCCCATGAACCATGGACCTTGCCGTTGGTGGGGAGGCTTGCGTGCCTCAGCGATACAGATGGCCGTACCGTAGGTGCAACCACAACGGAGGGGTATCTGTTGAGAGGCCAGACAAACGTGTGGTTCCTGAAGAGGGGCAGCAGCCTTTTCAGTAGTTGCAGGGGCAACAGTCTGGATGATTGACTGATCTGGCCTTGCAACATTAACCAAAACGGCCTTGCTGTGCTGGTACTGCGAACGGCTGAAAGCAAGGGGAAACTACAGCCGTAATTTTTCCCGAGGGTATGCGGCTTTACTGTATGATTAAATGATGATGGCATCCTCTTGGGTAAAATATTCCGGAGGTAAAATAGTCCCCCATTCGGATCTCCGGGCAGGGACTACTCAGGAGGATGTCGTTATCAGGAGAAAGAAAACTGGCGTTCTACGGATCGGAGCGTGGAATGTCAGATCCCTTAATCGGGCAGGTAGGTTAGAAAATTTAAAAAGGGAAATGGATAGGTTAAAGTTAGATATAGTGGGAATTAGTGAAGTTCGGTGGCAGGAGGAACAAGACTTCTGGTCAGGTGATTACAGGGTTATAAACACGAAATCAAATAGGGGTAATGCAGGAGTAGGTTTAATAATGAAAATAGGAATGCCGGTAAGCTACTACAAACAGCATAGTGAACGCATTATTGTGGCCAAGATAGATACGAAGCCCACACCTACTACAGTAGTACAAGTTTATATGCCAACTAGCTCTGCAGATGACGAAGAAATTGAAGAAATGTACGATGAAATAAAAGAAATTATTCAGATAGTGAAGGGAGACGAAAATTTAATAGTAATGGGTGACTGGAATTCGAGTGTAGGAAAAGGGAGAGAAGGAAACATAGTAGGTGAATATGGATTGGGGCTAAGAAATGAAAGAGGAAGCCGCCTAGTAGAATTTTGTACACAGCACAACTTAGTCATAGGTAACACTTGGTTTAAGAATCATGAAAGAAGGTTGTATACGTGGAAGAACCCTGGAGATACTAAAAGGTATCAGATAGATTATATAATGGTAAGACAGAGATTTAGGAACCAGGTTTTAAGTTGTAAGACATTTCCAGGGGCAGATGTGGACTCTGACCACAATCTATTGGTTATGACCTGTAGATTAAAACTGAAGAAACTGCAAAAATGTGGGAAATTAAGGAGATGGGACCTGGATAAACTGAAAGAACCAGAGGTTGTACAGAGTTTCAGGGAGAGCATAAGGGAACAATTGACAGGAATAGGGGAAAGAAATACAGTAGAAGAAGAATGGGTAGCTCTGAGGGATGAAGTAGTGAAGGCAGCAGAGGATAAAGTAGGCAAAAAGACAAGGGCTGCTAGAAATCCTTGGGTAACAGAAGAAATATTGAATTTAATTGATGAAAGGAGAAAATATAAAAATGCAGTAAATGAAGCAGGCAAAAAGGAATACAAACGTCTCAAAAATGAGATCGACAGGAAGTGCAAAATGGCTAAACAGGGATGGCTAGAGGACAAATGTAAGGATGTAGAGGCTTATCTCACTAGGGGTAAGATAGATACTGCCTACAGGAAAATTAAAGAGACCTTTGGAGAGAAGAGAACCACGTGTATGAATATCAAGAGCTCAGATGGCAACCCAGTTCTAAGCAAAGAAGGGAAGGCAGAAAGGTGGAAGGAGTATATAGAAGGTTTATACAAGGGTGATGTACTTGAGGACAATATTATGGAAATGGAAGAGGATGTAGATGAAGACGAAATGGGTGATACGATACTGCGTCAAGAGTTTGACAGAGCACTGCAAGACCTGAGTCGAAACAAGGCCCCCGGAGTAGACAACATTCCATTAGAACTACTGACGGCCTTGGGAGAGCCAGTCATGACAAAACTCTACCAGCTGGTGAGCAAGATGTATGAGACAGGCGAAATACCCTTAGACTTCAAGAAGAATATAATAATTCCAATCCCAAAGAAAGCAGGTGCTGACAGATGTGAAAATTACCGAACTATCAGTTTAATAAGTCACAGCTGCAAAATACTAACGCGAATTCTTTACAGACGAATGGAAAAACTGGTAGATGCGGACCTCGGGGAGGATCAGTTTGGATTCCGTCGAAATGTTGGAACACGTGAGGCAATACTGACCTTACTACTTATCTTAGAAGAAAGATTACGAAAAGGGAAACCTACGTTTCTAGCATTTGTAGACTTAGAGAAAGCTTTTGACAATGTTGACTGGAATACTCTCTTTCAAATACTAAAGGTGGCAGGGGTAAAATGCAGGGAGCGAAAGGCTATTTACAATTTGTACAGAAACCAGATGGCAGTCATAAGAGTCGAGGGGCATGAAAGGGAAGCAGTGGTTGGGAAGGGAGTGAGACAGGGTTGTAGCCTCTCCCCGATGTTATTCAATCTGTATATTGAGCAAGCAGTAAAGGAAACAAAAGAAAAATTTGGAGTAGGTATTAAAATTCATGGAGACGAAGTAAAAACTTTGAGGTTCGCCGATGACATTGTAATTCTGTCAGAGACGGCAAAGGACTTGGAAGAGCAGTTGAACGGAATAGACAGTGTCTTGAAAGGAGGATATAAGATGAACATCAACAAAAGCAAAATGAGGATAATGGAATGTAGTCCAATTAAATCGGGTGATGCTGAGGGAATTAGATTAGGAAATGAGACACTTAAAGTAGTAAAGGAGTTTTGCTATTTAGGAAGTAAAATAACTGATGATGGTCGAAGTAGAGAGGATATAAAATGTAGACTGGGAATGGCAAGGAAAGCGTTTCTGAAGAAGAGAAATTTGTTAACATCGAGTATAGATTTAAGTGTCAGGAAGTCGTTTCTGAAAATATTTGTTTGGAGTGTAGCCATGTATGGAAGTGAAACATGGACGATAAATAGTTTGGACAAGAAGAGAATAGAAGCTTTCGAAATGTGGTGCTACAGAAGAATACTGAAGATAAGGTGGATAGATCACGTAACTAATGAGGAGGTATTGAATAGGATTGGGGAGAAGAGAAGTTTGTGGCACAACTTGACTAGAAGAAGGGATCGGTTGGTAGGACATGTCTTGAGGCATCAAGGGATCACAAATTTAGCATTGGAGGGCAGTGTGGAGGGTAAAAATCGTAGAGGGAGACCGAGAGATGAGTACACTAAGCAGATTCAGAAGGATGTAGGTTGCAGTAGGTACTGGGAGATGAAGAAGCTTGCACAGAATAGAGTAGCGTGGAGAGCTGCATCAAACCAGTCTCAGGACTGAAGACCACAACAACAACAACAACAACCTATGTTATGAAGAAAATGTTTTGTTATTATATAAACTAGTTATTTACTGTGATTCTTTTCTTATGTGTGTATTTAATTACTGTACAAAACATTGTTTTACATAATGCTGAAAAAAAGGTCTTTAGTTCCTTTGCTCCCCTTTCTGTAACTATTTGAATATAATTCTGAAATTAAAACCCTGTGTAAACTTTGACGAAGCCAACTGTATGAAAAATACTGAAAGGCAAATAAAAATATTCTATTCTATTCCTTTTCTGTTTAGGTGCCCAAGTCTTCTATGCCATAAGAAGCATTTTGCAGAATACACAGAATGGCTTACAACTTCATCCACATCTTTAGCTGTATCTAACTTGAAAATTCCTCTTTATAGCTGTAGCTATAACTTCCCCATACTGGTTAACTACTTTTGCTCCATTCATATCGAAGGTTACTCTGTTTCCGTTCTTGACTGATAACAAGCTAGTTGCAGCATCTTTTACATAGTAAACATGTGCTGCAATATTTTCTTGTTATCCGTTTACATTTATCTTAAGATCAACTTTCCCGGCAAGCTCACATTCTAACTTGGAACCATCCACTGTGGATATAATCTTATGCATTTTATTAGTACCACCATAAGAGCTATTTTGTCTCTAATAATGTCCACTGATACTCCTGAATCTAATATCCATTCTCGCTCCCTATTAGAAAAGAGTAATAAGTAGATAGTGCCTTACCTTGGTCAGCAGTTCTCCTCCCTGAACCATTTGCATCTTTTTTTTTTTCCTTTGTTCTTGGCCTTTGGAGGTATTGGGATAACGTGTGGCCTATGATCTGGCAGTTGTAGCACTTGACTAGTTTCTTCTTCTTCTGAGAATAAAGTGTTGTAGCCGTTTTCTTCACTGAAGTAAGACACACTGACATATTTTTTATGTCCAAGAGGATCTTCACTTTTATACTGTCTCCCCTAATCGGTATGCCTGAACTTTCTGACCACATAATCCTGGGTGCATAGTTTTCGGGCAGTCCTACTAAAGGTAATGTGCCTGTCCATTCATCTAAAATCTTGAACCTGATGTTCCCTAATCGATTCAATGTGGATATTATCTGATTGACATGTTGTTGTTGTTGTTGTTGTGGTCTTCAGTCCTGAGACTGGTTTGATGCAGCTCTCCATGCTACTCTATCCTGTGCAACCTTCTTCATCTCCCAGTACATGCTGCAACCTACATCCTTCTGAATCTGTTTAGTGTATTCATCTCTTGGTCTCCCTCTACAATTTTTACCCTGCACTCTGCCCTCCATGTCTCAGAACATGTCCTGTCAACCGATTACTTCTTCTAGTCAAGTTGTGCCACAAACTCCTCTCCTCCCCAATTCTATTCAGTACCCCTTCATTAGTTATGTGATCTACCCATCTAATCAACATTCTTCTGTAGCACCACATTTCGAAAGCTTCTATTCTCTTCTTGTCCAAACTATTTATTGTCCATGTTTCACTTGTATACATCGCTACACTCCATACAAATACTTTCAGAACAGACTTCCTGACACTTAAATCTATACTCGATGTTAACAAATTTCTCTTCTTCAGAAACGTTTTCCTTGCCATTCCCAGTCTACATTTTATATCCTCTCTACTTCGACTGTCGTCAGTTATTTTGCTCCCCAAATACCAAAACTGCTTTACTACTTTAAGTGTCTCATTTCCTAATCTAATTTCCTCAGCATCACACAACTTAATTCGACTACATTCCATTATCCTCATTTTGCTTTTGTTGATGTTCATCTTATATCCTCCTGTCCATTCCGTTCAACTGCTCTTCCAAGTCCTTTGCTGTCTCTAACAGAATTACGATGTAATTGGCAAACCAAAAAGTTTTTATTTCTTCTCCATGGATTTTAATAACTACTCCAAATTTTTCTTTTGTTTCCTTCACTGCTTGCTCAATATACAGATTAAATAAAATCGGGGAGAGGCTACAACCCTGTCTCACTCCCTTCCCCACCATTGCTTCCCTTTCATGTCCCTCGACTCTTATAACTGCCATCTGGTTTCTGTACAAATTGTAAATAGCTTTTCACTCCCTGTATTTTACCCCTGCCACCTTCAGAATTTGAAAGAGAGTATTCCAGTCAACATTGACAAACGCTTTCTCTAAGTCTACAAATACTAGAAAAGTAGGTTTGCCTTTCCTTAATCTTTCTTCTAAGATAAATCGTAAGGTAAGTATTGCCTCACGTGTTCCAACATTTCTATGGGATCCAAACTGATCTTCCCTGAGGTCGGCTTCTACTAGTTTCTCCATTCATCTGTAAAGAATTAAGATTAGTATTTTGCAGCTGTGACTTATTAAACTGATAGTTCGGTAATTTTCACATCTGTCAACACCTGCTTTCTTTGGGATTGGAATTATTATATTCTTCTTGAAATCTGAGGATATTTCGCCTGTCTCATACATCTTGCTCACCAGCTGGTAGAGTTTTGTCATGACTGGCTCCCCCAAGGCCGTCAGTAGTTCTAATGGAATGTTGTCTACTCCAGAGGCCTTGTTTCGACTCAGGTCTTTCAGTGCTCTGTCAAACTCTTCACGCAGTATCGTATCTCCCATTTCATCTTCATCTACATCCTCTTCCATTTCCATAATATTGTCCTCAAGTACATCGCCCTTGTATAAACCTTCTATATACTCCTTCCACCTTTCTGCCTTCCCTTCTTTGCTTAGAACTGGATTGCCATCTGAGCTCTTGATATTCATACACGTGGTTCTCTTCTCTCCAAAGGTCTCTTTAATTTTCCTGTAGGCAGTATGTATCTTACCCCTAGTGAGATAAGCCTCTACATCCTTACATTTGTCCTCTAGCCATACCTGCTTAGCCATTTTGCCATTCCTGTCGATCTCATTTTTGAGATGTTTGTATTCCTTTTTGCCTGCTTCATTTACTGCATTTTTATATTTTCTTCTTTCATCAATTAAATTCAATATTTCTTCTGTTACCCAAGGATTTCTACTAGCCCTCGTCTTTTTACCTACTCGATCCTCTGCTGCCTTCACTACTTCATCCCTCAAAGCTACCCATTCTTCTTCCCCCCATTCCTGGTAATTGCTTCCTTATGCTCTGCCTGAAACTCGGTACAACCTCTGGTTCTTTTAGTTTATCCAGGTCTCATCTCCTTAAATTCCCACCTTTTTGCAGTTTCTTCAGTTTTAATCTACAGTTCATAACCAACCGATTGTGGTCAGAGTCCACATCTGCCCCTGGAAACATACTTGTTCTTAATATTTGAACATTCCAGTGCACGTTGTTCGTCTAAACTGTCTTTTTCACCTACCACAACCAAATCAAATACAAAAGCTTTTTGTTTCCTTAAACATCTCAGCACAAAATAAATTAAGGAACTTCCATTTTCTCAAGAATTTAACAGACAGGCTGTCTGAAGTGGAAATTCATAATGTAGAAGCAAGACTTCAGTTGTGTGGACAACTATTTGATGCAAACACATTCAGATATAAGAATCTGAAAATAAAAAAGTTGTGTCATGAGTTTACTTTGTTTTGGTCTTCGTGATAGGGATGAATTTCTTTCAACCACCAGATTTCGAATGATGATGTTGGAATGGTCTAGTCTGATTCTGGTGATGGAGATGATTGCATTTTTCTAGCAATTCCTGCCCAGACGTGTTTTTCACTGGATGTAATGAAACCGTTTCCTTCATACTGCCAAATGCAAATGAAACTAGGAAAGCCACAAACGTTGTAACTTTAGTTCTTAATGAATTTTCAGAAACTCGATATACAATATCTCCCTTGAACTGAAATTTTGGATTGCTATAAATCTCATCTATCTGTAAAATACGTATTGTTTCAACAAATGGATGAGATTTATTTGCATTTGGCAGCAGGAAGGAAACGGTTTCATTACATCCAGTGAAAAACACGTATGGGGAGGAATTATATGGAAAAATAAATGGCAGGGTTATAACTTGTAATATCCCGTGGGCTTAAAGTCGTAACTATAATTTGTGATAGTAATGATAAAGTAATGTATGGCACTGTACATCTGTCTGAGAAGATAGGAAACAACTGAATAAACTTAGTAGATGCAGACAACTTACAAGTCATTTACATTCCCATTATCTGATCAGAATTGTGATCAGGGTTTAGATTATGATTATACAGAGCAGAATGAAGAGACACATCCATTATAAAAGCAGCTTCAAAACTCGATTACAGAAGTGTGTATCCTAAGACCACTGGGCACCAAAATGTACGAATAAACTTGGCAAACAATCTTTTTGATTCGCAGGAGAGCTTCTGTAAAGTTTGGAAGGTGGGAGACGATGTACTGGCGGAAGTGAAGCTGTGAGGATGGGGCGTGAGTCGTGCTTGGGTAGTTCAGCTGGTAGTGCACTTCCCCGTGAAAGGCAAAGGTCCCGAGTTCAAGTCTCAGTCCGGCACACAATTTTAATCTACCAGGAAGTTTCAATCTTTTTGATGACACAAGTGTTCTGCTTTCGTTTGTTTTGAAGTGCAGAGTGACGGTACAGACCAGTTTGTATGAATAATTACAGACTGGTGGAAGTTGGTGATGTGAGAAACTCAGTTCATGGGTTTGCTTTTAATGATTAGAAGCTACCAGTTTTGTTAAAGTTTCAAATGTTGGTTAAGCAGATGACAGTCAGTCAAGATAGGCTAAAGGTTTCATCAATCTCAAGAGAAACACACAAAGCATTTTACTACACTAATGAAGAAAGTCTTGCTTGCATCATTCATTTATGTGTTTAGTAATTTCAAAATGCAGTTTCAGACTGATAATGTAGAAGCAAGATTTCGATTGTGTAGACAACTATTTCATGCAAATACATTCACATATAAGAATCTGAAAATAAAAATGTTGTGTCAAGAGTTTACTTTGTTTCGATATTCACATTATTTTCACCACCAGATTTCGAATGATGATGTTGGAAAGCTCTAGTCTAATTGTGGTGATGGGGACGATTGCATTTTCCTAGCAAGCCGAGAATGTGAAGGTTCATGTGTCAGAGTCATGAGCAAAAGTGACAGAACAAATAACAACCCTGCTTTTGTTTGTGTTTGTGGCAATGCAGAAGAGAAGACTTGATGAAAGAAATCTTGCGAAACTTGTGTTGCCATTTTAAAGTCAAGCGAATGCTGCCACCTTCATTTGAGGGGGTCAGCGTAACAGTGGTCTAAGGCACTTTTTGTCCAATTGTGGTTTATCTTGGAATCTGGAAATCCCACTTTTTTTTGGTAGTGGTGTATTCCATGGTGATGGGTTAACTTAACCACAATGTTGTAAAGTCTTTTGTGAATTAGTGCAGTTTTTATGAGGCACCTGCAACTTGTTTTCTTGGTTAGACCACTGTTGCACTGACATTTTTATGTACATGAGAAAGAAGAAAAAATGTTATTTGAATAAATGTAAAGTAATTAATCATGTGTTCATCCTAATAGTTCTTTTGCAAGTTTTAATATGAATTTAAAGGAACAACACATTACACAAAGTGGTTCTGCCAGTAAAATATTAATATCATTATAAGCAAGAGCTTTCTTTTTCAGTATGTGTTTTGCAAGATTACACAGTAGGCCTACTTTACATAATCAGGAATATCAAAAATGTCTTCACTGTCATCCTCCACAATATGTTGTATATTTTCATCTTCCTCAGTTCTATTTTGAGACACCAGACTACTGTAAAACGAATGGCGAATGTGTGGAACATATTTCAAAAGCTCATTAATGTCTTTAAGTTCCTTTGGGTTTATTGGCCTTGGGTTGGAATATTTTGGTACTAGCTGAACATGTTGTAGTTCAAGGGTGTGTTTATTCTTTCTCTTTTGTCCTTTAACAATATTCACATATGCACTTTGCTCTATACTATCTGAAGAACAAGACCTGACACAACATTTCCGTGGTTGTTCTATAGAGACTTTCAGTATCAAAATGTGACTGAAAGCAACAGGTTCTTTATTCTCAGTAAATTTATGATTAGTTATTTTATTAGTTAAAGGCTTTGAACTTATGAAATCAACCTGTTGCATTTCAGTTACATTAAATTTTCTTTTACCTGTCCTAGTACTTCTTATAATATCTACCCACCCAGCAGGTGTATACATGTATTTTTCCAATCTCCTTTTCTTCTCTATGAGTCCAAAGTCCCTATCATGGGGTAGGTAGCTATGACCTGATACTAGATACCTGTGAACTGTGTCCTTAACATATTGTCTGCGAAAAAGTTGCAACCAAAAACATACAAAGGATGTATTCTTATTATGAGCAAAACAGTTATCAGAATACATGATTAATTTACCAATATTTTGAAGATTGCTGGAAGTATATTTAATCAAACATGATATAATTCTAAAGGTGGCAGGGGTAAAATACAGGGAGCAAAAGGCTATTTACAATTTGTACTGAAACCAGATGCCAGTTATTAGAGTTGATGGATATGAAAGGGAAGCAGTGGTTGGGAAGGGAGTAAGACAGGGTTGCAGCCTCTCCCCGATGTTATTCAATCTATATATTGAGCAAGCAGTAAAGGAAACAAAAGAAAAATTCGGAGTAGGTATTAAAATCCATGGAGAAGAAATCAAAACTTTGAGGTTCGTCGATGACATTGTAATTCTGTTAGAGACAGCAAAGGACTTGGAAGAGCAGTTGAACGGAATGGACAGTGTCTTGAAAGGAGAATATAAGATGAATATTAACAAAAACAAAATCAGGGTAATGGAATGTAGTCGAATTAAGTCAGGTGATGCTGAGGAAATTAGATTAGGAAATGAGACACTTAAAGTAGTAAAGGAGTTTTGCTATTTGGGCAGCAAAATAACTGACGATGGTCGAAGTAGAGAGGATATAAAATGTTGACTGGCAATGGCAAGGAAAGCGTTTCTAAAGAAGAGTGATTTGTTAAGATCGAGTATTGACTTAAGTGTCAGGAAATCGTTTCTGAAAGTATTTGTATGGAGTGTAGCCATGTATGGAAGTGAAACATGAACGAAAAATAGTTTGGACAAGAATAGAATAGAAGCTTTCGAAATGTGGTGCTACAGAAGAATGCTGAAGATTAGATGGGTAGAGCACATAACTAATGAAGAGGTATTGAATAGAACTGGGGAGAAGAGAAATTTGTGGCACAACTCGACTAGAAGGGATCGGTTGGTAGGACATGTTCTGAGGCATCAAGGGATCACCAGTTTGGTATTGGAGGGCAGCGTGGAGGGTAAAAATCGTAGAGGGAGACCAAGAGATGGATACCCCAAACAGATTCAGAATGATGTAGGTTGCAGTAGGTACTGGGAGATGAAGAAGCTTGCGCAGGATAAATTACCATTGACAGCTGCATCAAACCAGTCTCAGGACTGAAGACGACAACAACAACAACAACAACAACAACAACAACATGATATTATTTCATCAGCACCCTGACCAGTAATATGTTGTGGCCATACATACATGTGCACATCATCTGAAGTACAAAAATTGTAAGTCCACAACTGTCTCTTGTAGAAAACTTCACTAGTGTGTAGATGGGGAGTAGGCAGAGCTTGTTGTAAATCAAATGCTATCACTTTCACAGAACAGTGGTCTTTAAAATAAGCTGTATTAGTCTTTAGATTATTAAATGCCTGTTGCAATTTTAATTGATGCAAATCTAACTCTTTTTGGACGTTAGCTGTTTCAACATCTTCCCCCGCACGTGCAAGTTTTATGCGCAATGAATCGCACACCTCGCGTGTGTCAGTAGACGGTGAGGAAAAAAGAGAGGTTGAATTCAGTATTTAAAATATCCCTGTAAATATACTCACTAACAATATCTTCAGGATTATGTTCCTGTTTCACACAAGTAACGTAAAGTTTATACATCATAGGTGCATTAAGACCTTCAGGCAAATATTTTCTGCTTGGTGCAGAAGCTCTCAAATAATGATTTTCATGCAGTGGAAAACTAATAATATGATTTACAACTAAACTGGACTGATGATCACTAGTTTTATTGGGTCTATTTCCATGTCTATGTTGTTTTGTTGTTAGCTCAGTCTGTTTCTGTGAAACTGCCCTCAAAAGTCTACCATTACTGATTCCAATCAAAGATATGAATGGCTGCTTGCAAACTCTTTTATCAGTACCATCTAACGAAATATAATACTCACGGGTGTGTTGTCTCCTGCTCTCATTTGCACTAGCACCATATCTTTTCTTCACTAGGTTTACTTTGACACACCCACTAATAAACGTATTTTGTAAACTAAAGTCACACATATTCCAAAACCTTTTGAACACTGTTTCGCGTAACACTTATGTTGACAACCACATGGTGGGCATTGTTTACGTTTGCCTGTTCTCTCTACATATTCTTCTCCTACATTTCTTTCCCTCTTCTTCATGTTCCTGTCCTGGGAATGTATACACCGTACCCTTTTTCTTCCACAGTTGTCCACTGTTTCTTTGTTATTTTCATTGCTTGAGACATCACTCTCACACTGAATGTCAGCCATACTTGATTTATTACACGTGATCCAGTTACTGAAATTAGTGGCTTCTAAATAATATGTACGAGCTGATATTGATCTATGCCACATGACAGAAAGGTAGTTCACCTCACTAGACAACAGATGGCACCAATATCTCATTTTCCATTTTGGAGAGGGTTAGACCACTGTTGCATCGCCCCCTCATTTTGACATCCTTAATAAGGTTGGCTTGACTTTGCGATCCTCAGTTGTTGTAAAATTGTGTCATCTAGCTTGTTGGAGTACAGTTTCTGTACTAATATCAGATTCTTATGGATCACACTTTAAAAATGTATAAGCAAAAGCAGGATGTTAAGTTAATTTTTAATAAAATAACCTCTTCAGACACCAGCCTACACCTCTTTCTTCATAATGGTACGAAGATGTATCCAATACAGTTCCAAATATTCTGCTGAGTAGGCACACAAAACAAAAACAAAAATAAAAAAAATGCATTCAAAAAATTAACTGATACAAGTGAGACGAAAATTAATTAATTTCAAGGAAAGTAAAACTTTAATCACATGTTGTTGTTGTTGTTGTGGTCTTCAGCCCTGAGACTGGTTTGATGCAGCTCTCCATGCTACCCTATCCTGTGCAAGCTTCTTCATCTCCCAGTACCTACTGCAGCCTACATCCTTCTGAATCTGCTTAGTGTATTCATCTCTTGGTCTCCCTCTACTATTTTTACCCTCCACGCTGCCCTCCAATACTAAATTGGTTATCCCTTGATGCCTCAGAACATGTCCTACCAACCGATCCCTTCTTCTGGTCAAGTTGTGCCACAAACTTCTCTTCTCCCCAATTCTATTCAATACCTCATCATTAGTTATGTGATCTACCCATCTAATCTTCAGCATTATTCTGTATCACCACATTTCGAAAGCTTCTATTCTCTTCTTGTCCAAACTATTTATCGTCCATGTTTCACTTCCATACATGGCTACACTCCATACAAATACTTTCAGAAACGACTTCCTGACACTTAAATCTATACTTTATGTTGACAAATTTCTCTTCTTCAGAAACGCTTTCCTTGCCATTGCCAGTCTACATTTTATATCCTCTCTACTTCGACCATCATCAGTTATTTTGCTCCCCAAATAGCAAAACTCCTTTACTACTTTAAATTTCTCATTTCCTAATCTAATTCCCTCAGATCACCAGACTTAATTCGACTACATTCCATTATCCTCGTTTTGCTTTTGTTGATGTTCATCTTATATCCTCCTTTCAAGGCACTGTCCATTCAGTTCAACTTCTCTTCCAAGTCCTTTGCTGGCTCTGACAGAATTACAATGTCATCGGCGAACCTCAAAGCTTTTATTTCTTCTCCACGGATTCAATACCTACTCCGAATTTTTCTTTTGTTTCCTTTACTGATTTCTCAATACACAGATTGAATAACAATGGGGAGAAGCTACAATCCTGTCTCACTTCCTTCCCAACCACTGCTTCCCTTTCATGCCCCTCGACTCTTATAACTGCCATCTGGTTTCTGTACAAATTGTAAATAGCCTTTCGCTCCCTGTGTTTTACCCCTGCCACCTTCAGAATTAGAAAGAGAGTATTCCAGTCAACATTGACAAAAGCTTTCTCTAAGTCTACAAATGCCTTTCCTTAATCTTTCCTCTAAGATAAGTCGTAAGGTCAGTATTGCCTCACGTGTTGCAACATTTCTGTGGAATCCAAACTGATCTTCCCCAAGGTTGGCTTCTACCAGTTTTTCCATTCGTCTGTAAAGAATTCGTGTTAGTATTTTGCAGCTGTGACTTATAAAACTGATAGTTCGGTAATTTTCACATCTGTCAACACCTGCTTTCTTTGGGATTGGAATTATTATATTCTTCTTGAAGTCTAAGGGTATTTCGCCTGTCTCGTACATCTTGCTCTCCAGATGGTAGAGTTTTGTCAGGACTGGCTCTCCCAAGGCCGTCAGTAGTTCTAATGGAATTAATTACATAGGAGTGTGATTTTAATCATGCTGTTATCCTCTATCCAGGTAATTTCATGTTTTGCTCTTATGTATCTGAATCTGGTTTTTGAAAACCGATTCTCCTGATTCAGGAAGTGTAATGCTGTGGAGATATGAGAAGTGTATACTTCTGTCTAATACAGTGTGAAATTTTTCCTGCCTAAAGCTTTCAAATCAGTTACATTTGGGGAAGTTGTGTTCATATGGCCACATTTCCTTGCATTCCCAAATTTGTAAGCCTCTGTTTTGAGTAATTGCAAATGTATGTAAAGGCACCAGGGAATATGACACAACAGCTCATCACAAGTATGTAGCTTTTACCAATGAAGTAAGCAATTGGGTAATAGCTTTAGAAATGGCTTGATGCCTAATTTATGCAATACAGAATAGCAAGTTTCTGTGAACTTTTAAACTGCAGTGCATTCTACAAATCTGGCTCTCTATTTTACAACTGAACCATGTTGCCACGTTGAAGACTCTTGCTTGTGTACAGTTGGCTACGACAAAGTTGTAAACATTCAGTGAAAACAGTGTTCCTTCAGGGTGCCATTTTTACACAGTGATTTTAATTATAGTTTGATTCCCTCAGTTATATCTTTGGTGACTGGACTTTCCCTTTGCATCAAGCCACACGCCAAAACTGGTAATCCATTCCCCTCCCATTTATTCCACATGGGGATCTCCTCAATCCTGCTCTGAACTCAAATGTTAACTGGCTGACAAGAACTGCATTTCTACAACAGGTGAGACATTAAACAGGTAGCTTCTCTTCTTAGAGAACAGAATGAAATGTACATGGGACGAAAATTTTTTATCATATTTAGAGGGCTGGGCTCTGATTCGGTCCACAAAGGTAGACCATCAATAACTACGAACTTACACATTAAAAAGCTATGTGCTGGGCCAGGTGGCAGCAGTCAGAACCAAACTTTTATCCACAACCACGGCTATTATAATTTTGGGAACCATTTTGACCCGTTCAGTAAGCCAGAACTAACTCTAACATCAGGGATGTGCCTTACCGGTGTTGCTTGGTGAGATCTAATCTAATGATTCATTTTCTATGGTAGATGTAGATGCCGATTAGGACAAAATTTGATACAATATACTCTGTCACACTTTTGTTGCTTTCATTAAATTATAGTTTTCAGTCATAATTACTCAAACCAATTTGGTGAAGTTTTGCACCGAACATCTCTGCAACATTTGGAACTCAGAAGAAATAGCTACAACTTGCTGTCAAATACTGCAAACTGTCACATCTTTGTAATACAGCGTGTGTATCAAGAACATCAACAAAAGCAAAATGAGGATAATGGAATGCAGTCTAATTAAGTCGGGTGATGCTAAGGGAATTAGATTAGGAAATGAGACACTTAAAATAGTAAAAGAGTTTTGCTATTTGGGGAGCAAAATAACTGATGACGGTCGAAGTAGAGAGGATATAAAATGTAGGCTGGCAATGGCAAGGAAAGAGTTTCTGAAGAAGAGAAATTTGTTAACATCGAGTATAGATTTAAGTATCAGGAAGTCTTTTCTAAAAGTATTTGTATGGAGTGTGGAAGTGAAACGTGGACGATAAATAGTTTGGACTAAAAGAGAATAGAGGCTTTTGAAATGTGGTGCTACAGAAGAATGCTGAAATTAGATGGGTAGATCACGTAACTGATGACGAGGTATTGAATAGAATTGGGGAGAAGAGGAGTTTGTGGCACAACTTGAAAAGAAGAAGGAACCAGTTGGTAGGACATGTTCTGAGGCATCGAGGGATCACCAATTTAGTATTGGAGGGCAGCGTGGAGGGTAAAAATCGTAGAGGGAGACCAAGAGATGAATACACTAAGCAGATTCAGAAGGATGTAGGCTGCAGTAGGTATTGGGAGATGAAGCAGATCGCACAGGATAGAGTAGCATGGAGAGCTGCATCAAACCAGTCTCAGGACTGAAGACCACCACAACAACAACAACAACAACCACCAAATGTACTTGGTGACACCTTAATAGGTCTATTAAGTAAGATTGCAGTGGAACACTTTACAATGTAATACATGTTGCAAGTCGTACTTGTAAACATATATAAGGAAATTTTTGCACGTGATGCTGATTTTGTGCTGAACACTACCTCTGTCATACGTCGGTGACTTCAAAGGGACTGAGGGAGCAACAGAATGGAATCAGTACCAGTAGTTTCCACAAGTCCTTGCCGACTAAAATAAAACAAAGCTACTGGAACATACTCAGAGTTAGTCTAGCAACGAAATAGAGGAGATGTAAAATGCAGACTGGCAGTAGCAACAATGTTCTTTTCAAAAAACATAAATTTGTTAACATCTAATAGTTTATGAACTTAAATGTTCATGTGGTGTCACCGCCAGACACCACACTTGCTAGGTGGTAACCTTTAAATCGGCTGCGGTCCGTTAGTATACGTCAGACCCGTGTGTCGCCACTATCAGTGATTGCAGACCGAGCCCCGTCACACGGCAGGTCTAGAGAGACTTCCTAGCACTCGCCCCAGTTGTACAGCCGACTTTGCTAGCGATGGTTCACTGACAAAATAAGCTCTCATTTGCAGAGACGACAGTTTAGCATAGCCTTCAGCTACGTCATTTGCTACAACCTAGCAAGGCGCCATATTCAGATACTATGAATGTATTCTGAACAGACAATATTGTGAATCATGTACCGCCAAGAGCGATGTTCATCATTAATGGATTAATGTTAAATATCAAACTAATTAGTTTGCTTTCTCAATTCTAATTCCTTGTCACGCTCCAAACCTCACGTCAGTATAGTCCTTCCCTCCTCACGCCAGCCTGCGCGAGCTAAAACGTGTGCATTTCGGCCTCCATTCGTAACACGGTGTTGGCTCTTCTGCCAACACAACAGTTCAAAAGTCTTTTCTGAAGCTATTTGGCTGCAGTGAACAACGATAAGACGTGCATAATGGAGAACAGGTTTAAAAATGTGATGCAATAGAAGAATGCTGGTGTTTATATCAGTACATCGAATAACTAATGAAGGGGTACTGAACCGAATTGAGGAGAAAAAAATATTAGTGACTCAACTTGATTACAAGAAGGCATTAGTCCGCAGAACAGCAAGGAATTGTTAATTGGTGACAAAGAGAGTTTCTCATGGTGGAGGGGGAAGGGGACAGATATTTATCACATCACACTGGTAAATGCCAAGCGGCACTTCACTTGGTGTAAGGAGTGTAAACATTTGACGATTGAAGAGTGGAAAAATGTTGTGTGGAGTGACGAATCGTGGTACACAATGTGGCAATCCGATGGCAGGGTGTGAGTACGGTGAACACACGGTGAATGTCATCTGCCAGCGTGTGTAGTGCCAACAGTAAAACTCGGAGGCAGTGGTGTTACGGTGCGATGGTGTTTTTCATGGAGGGGGTTTGCACCCCTTGTTGTTTTGTGTGGCACTATCACAGCACAGGCCTACATCAATCTTTTAAGCACCTTCTTGCTTCCCACTGTTGAAGAGTAATTCGGGGATGGCGATTGCATCTTTCAACACGATCGAGCACCTGCTCATAATGCACGGCCTGTGGCGGAGTGGTTACACGTCAATAACATCCCTGTAATGGACTGGCCTGCACAGAGTCCTGACCTGAATCCTATAGAACACCTTCAGGATGTTTTGGAACGCCAACTTCGTGCCAGGCCTCACCGACCGACATCGATACCTCTCCTCAGTACTGCACTCCGTGAAGAATGGGCTGCCATTCCCCAAGAAACCTTCCAGCACCTGATTGAACATACAGCTGCAAGAGTGGATGCTGTCATCGAGGCTAACGGTGGGCCAACACCACATTCAATTCCAGCATTACTGATGGAGGGCACCACGAACTTGTGAATCATTTTCAGCCAGGTGTCCGGATACTTTTGATCACATAGTGTGGAAAAAAAAGAAGATTGCCACTTTCACGGGTCAGAATGCAGAGTTGGCTATCACGTGTGTGTGATGTGTACTTGGTTTCGTGTCCGAATGGTATGTGTATTCTTTTACTGTGGCTGAAGGATTTGTGTAAGTGTCTTCTAATTGTGCCTGTCTGCAACTTAATGTGTCCTCTTTGCAGTAAGTAGCAATCTATCTTTTCCTACATTGTTGATATTCCTACCTGGAGTTTCCATTGTTTAATCTTATCAAACACAAACTGATTGTTGTAGACACTTCTATACATTGGGTACAGCTTACCACCACAAGCTGTCATTCACAAGTGGAAAGAATGTGTTAAAACTGCTGCATTGGTGGTAGGTATGCTTCTCACATTCCACAAAAATAAATATTAATTGATTACCAAGTTTCATGGGAAAATCACTTTGGTGGTAGCACACTTCCCACTAGCTTTTAAAACAATGTTATTTGGTGGTATGTATTATTTCTCAGAGCACAATGGACATTTCACGACAATTAAAACGTATATTTCTCAACAGACAAATACTGCAGCTGGTACAGCAAACAACCTCTAGATTCCAGCAGTGTACCGAGGTGATACGATGCAGTAAAGAAATGTAGTTCCTTACGTAAGGGTTAACTGTTTTCCTAAGCTTTAATAAAACCACAGGTTTTGTATCAATAGTTTACTGTTCAAATTACAGTAGAGTCATGCATACATATAACACTAAAATTACTTAACACTTTTATATTCTTAACAAAGCTATTAATTTTAGAAAGCTATAAAAGTCTGACCAAGCAGCCATTGATTCCCAAAACATCATTTTCACTTTGTCATCAGTCGACATCTTACAAACTAGCACCAATCAATTTCAAAAGTGACATACAGGCCCATACATTACATAATTACTATTTAACGTGAACACCAAATGTAACACAAACATTATTATACCGAAGTAAATGTTAACTGTGAGCTCAAACAATTCGGGCCTCAACTAGTAACCTTTATCATCAACAGTACTAATCAAATGTAAGAAAAAAATGTGAAAGGCATCACACATTACTCTTACTTGTCATTCCTCCTTAAAATGTATAACAAAGCAAGTGATTATTTAGTTCCTTACACGAAAGCCTTATGACAAATCACCGAAAAATTGGGAACCGGATAAGAAGACTAACAGGTAAAAAGGGAAGACATTATTTGTATAATATATTTAGAATATCAGTCATTGAGTAATATCAAAACACGGGAATGTGTTACTAATGTGTAGAAAACATCCTGTCTTAGCTTCAAAGAACATTAATTTGTCTGTGCTACCAATGACATTGTGATAATTTATTTGTTCCAATTTTGCCATCTTATCTCCCTTTCGTAACACAACAGTCTTACTATAGAAGTCAAACCCATTACACTACGAGGAACAATGTCATTTCATCGCTCTTCATTTTTGTATATCCTACTACAATAAATAAAGTGCAAGTAATAATAACTGTAGGCTGACCTTACAATGGTAACATTGGAAACTGAATGGTATTAGGAATTACACTACTTCTGTTTCGCACAATAATGGCAGTGTCAAGCTTAACTAGTGTACGTGTGTTACAAAATTATTAGTGTAAAAAATAATTTTAAATTATTTGTGCCACACAGGCAAGATGTGGCAGCTCATCATTATTGATCTATAGTTTAAAGGTATCTGTCATGCAGACTACAGTACAACTTTTCTTATAATGTGATACTAGTCGAAGAAAATGATCAGAACTATTTAGGTCATAACGCATTTTTATCCCATTTCTTTAATGCTGCAATGTGTTCAATACAGCTGTATTCATAAGCGCACACTTACAAAATGGCGCACACTTACAAAATGGCAGCTCCTAATTGTAATGCAGTGTGTCCTATCTCGCATTTCATGCATATTCTGTAACTGCCATTGTGTTCATTTAATACACTGTTGTACTGAAATGAGGGGGCAAACTATTAACAATGCAATGGCATATTTATTAGTACAATGTTGTTGTGACTCAGAAAGTTGCTTTTAAATACACTGGGTGGTGGCAGAATAGCTAAAGAGTAGCGACAGATGTTCAGCAATGTTAAAGACCAAAAGGTCTGCATTATTCTGTTGTAATTAGATCGATTATTTTCAGCTGGAATAAACTGCTACGCATATATCATGTTTTATCACTCATACTAAACAGGCTGATGTGTTATTCGAGGATGCAGGAGAAAATTTGTTAGACTATAATGATGTTTCACACTCTAGAAGATAACAACTGTGGGTCATGATGAATGTTAATGAAGAACAGAAACAGAAAAACTCTAGATGATTATTTACTGAAAATGAATTGAAAGCAAATGATACAGAATATAGAGTATTTTAAGATGTCAACAAAAACAATCAGTTTCTGAAAATATAACGTAACTGGACACACAAAAAAACTACTATAACCAGCAATAGGAGAATACACGTGTTAAGGTACTACAGCCTGCAAGATTTTGAAGCCTCTGGCTTCTTCTCCTTCTGGCAGAAGGGCTGAAGGGTGAAGGAAAAGGGGTAGAGTTCGGAAAAGACCCTAGAGCTGTGGATACTTATTGGATGATATGACAAGGAAAAAATGATTGTTGGACTGCACTAGACAAGATATGAAAAACTCATATTGGTTTTTGATTTTTCATATCTCATCTGGTGCAGTCCCCAACAATCAGTCTTTCCTTCTCATCCCACCCATTAAGTCTCCCCTGACCTCGGGTTTTGGGTGACTTTTCCAAACTCTTTACCTATTTCCTAAATGTCACCATTCCTTTGCCTTCACCCCTTCTGCCAGAAGAAAGAGCCACTGGCTCCAAAACCTTGCATACGTAATAACTTCTATCTGTGAGTTCTCCTTCCACTACCTGGTGTGCAGTTTCTTTATCTATCCAATGACATTAGTGTCTTAAGAGTAATTCCGTGAATGAGTTGTCAGTGTCCAGTGAGTAATGCAGTGGGCTTTCAAATGTAACACGAGCATGTTTTGGAAATACAGCAAAGAGCAGTTTCCAGTAAAAACATCTGTCTTTTGGGTAGACTGTGTTCTCTAGTCATCGGTACAGACTTGGATCTGCATTAACCTGAATAGTTGGGTGCTTGGTGTACCTTATGCAAGATTTTTCCTGAAATATTGGTTGCAGTGTGTGGTAACCACAAAACTGCCTGCCTAGCTATTTGCCAATATTATGACGTAACATTCAGTTCTAGTTGCACCATTTGAGAGAAGGTGGGATGAAGAGGACAGGGCAAGAGAAGAAACTACTGTGAACCCTTTGCCCTAAACAATGTTGCTGGTACAAGTTGTCAGATTGGTTCTAATAGACACCATCTTTGTTGTCAGCGAGTTGGACAGAGAAGTTTGTTCCATTATTTTTTAATAAAAGCTTTTCTGATTTTGTGTCATCTGATTTAAGGTAAGTCATTTACATAATTCTCGTTATCTCAACTGTATGTAGCGTAATGCCTTTTAAAAATATCAATGTTTAAACAATGAATTTTGGCCCACAAATGTAATTCCTTGTTGCTTCTTTCGGTCTGGCAATTTCACTTGTGAACCACTAATGCCGACATGGCAACTGATCGGGAAAAGTGTTTACCCCAGCAAGACTTGGTTACTTCTATACAGCACACATGATACTACATATCAGACCAACTTCTTAATCTTTTTATACAAAAAGCTATCATCTGTCATTCTACCCCTCTGTAACAATTTTGAATTAACTAATTAATTTTATTTAATACCTTCTCTGTTCCATTGTTTTTGGTCTAATACAAAAATCCAATTAAAAATACAAAAATCCAATTAAAAACAATGTGCTGCAGCTGCACAGTATTCTTTCAGATACAAGGGGCACCAAGATGCCTGGAAAATATGTCAGAAAAATGGAACAAGAAATGTGGGATCCTGTTGTGATGGCACTGGTCGTATTATCTCCTAAGACAGGAAAAAGTGGTTACTTTATAAGCCCTCACAAAATATCCGTATACAGTTCCATATATTATTTTCTTGTTCACTTAAGGTATGATGCGTCACAGAATCTAGATTCAAAATGTGTAAGCTGCAAGCTTCTACGATAGCCACAGTTCGGTGAAAATACAATTGCGCTTAGTGTTGTCACTTTACCCCACCTTCCCCATTTCAGTAATTGTCAATTCAAGAGCTGGCGTCAAAATTTTAGCCATTTACTGAGAACAGTTTCAATCTTTGTTGTACATTCTCACACTGCCTGGTAGGGTCTATAGGTACAAAATTAACCACTTCCTGTCCCCCAAAATGAGGAAAAGTACACGAAGGTTGAGACTGTCCCGCTAATATGTATCCGGTAAAATTACAAGGAGGCAGAATGACTGAGTTGCACTTACTATCAGGAATGGCGAATTCCAAGTACTTCCAACAGGCTCGTTTAAAACGTAGGATAAATTATACGGTTGCCTAAACTGTTAGTTTCTTTCACTGGGAGGAAGGAGTGACGGATTGGAAAGCAGAGAAGGTCAGTCAGATGCCAGGTCGAGATGGAGGGTGGGAGGTCAAATATAGGCACACACTGGCTTTCGAAGTGACAGGACAGAGTGAGGAGTGAATTTGGACTAAGAGGAACAGAGTCTCATGTGAAATTCAAAGTACAATTAAGAAGTAGGGGGAAAGCTGAAGAATAAATGGGGGTTAGGCTCGAGCATCCCATCAATGACGAGATTAATTGGAGAAAATATGAGGGAAGGAAACTGGCCACACCCTTTTCAAAGGAAACATCCTGGCATTCACCTTAAGCTATAAAGGAAACTGTGAAAAACCTAAACCTGGGTGAGCAGTCAGCCATTTTAACTGTCACCACCCCTTTGTACTAGCACCTCACTCAGGAGTGGGGAATAGAAGGTAACATTTGTGACACGAGACATTTTTAAGTAGAGAATGCAGATAAAAGTGGTTCAAATAGCGAAGAACACGTGACTTGTGCTCACGTGAAGGAATACTTTTCTGGGATTGCATATACAAGTAAAAGAAGTGGAACTTAAACAAATGTTGCTTATTTATTATCCACTCAAATGGTGTGTGAGTGCTGTACAATTGGGATAATGAAAGCAGGATGAAAATTACGTTAAACTGTTTGACACTATACTATTGGAAAGGAACTGTACTTTAACTATCAGCCCATGTGAATGAACGAGCACACGAGAATTCTGTTGTCTAATAATAATAATAATAATAATAATAATAATAATAATAATGGTCAACTGAGAGGATCTAAAAGGGAAGTAAAATAGCTGGATAGTTTAGGCTCAACAAGTTTCACACCCGGGGTGACCTCGTCACTGTACGTGTCTGTGGAGCATGTGAGAATAAATAAATAATAGAGTAAATAATGAAATTCTACAAATGGTAAGAAATTGTATAAAGAAGGAGTAGTTGTATTAATACTTTTAAATATGTTATGGAGGGTGGGACTTAAGGCTACCTGCAATACAACGAATTCCACCTTCTTGATATAAGTACAGCCCAGCCGTTCTGTCCCTTTATAATCTACTTTTGGCTT